>NW_027311737.1:0-300000 GCF_918797505.1 Bemisia tabaci | reverse complement strand
CATAGCCCTTTGGTTTCTTCTCGGGTGCCTTTGCGCGAGAGTATCCTTCCAAGCAAGTAAAATGGATACTCGTGGGTGTTACTGTCGCTATTTGGCAGATAGTGAGCGCAAGAAAGGAGACGTCATCACCGCCGAAATCCACCACAGAAGCCAGAAATCATACTGCGGTGGATCGGAGGTTGGCGAGTTCCTCGCTGTGGAGAAAAAAGCTCTGTTTCACCTGGTGTGTGAGCTGGGGGACAATCCAAAAAAAGCCACGGCCAAGATTACGAAGTTCGACCCGAAGGCTCTCACTCAAACCTTCGAAGAGAGCGAGTATTGTGTGAGGACGAAGGCGCTCAAAACCCTCACCGGGGAGCAAGGAAGGAACCTCGCTTCTAGGCTTGCAGGCATATCAGTGCCTTACAACTGTGAGTATTTTTCCATTTTCTCAGAACTCCCGTCCGGAAAGATGAAAGTCGGAGAAGAAAAATTTTTCAAAGGAAGGGGGTAACTTGGAAAAAATTGCCAAAAAACGTCCCCTGTTGAACTGGATTATATGATCTTTCTGATTAACGAACGGAAACTTTTCTACGGCTCAACGCCAGAAACCATAGACAACAAAATTTTGTGACTCCGCACTAGATAGAGTCCACGCTAATGCTGCCGTGCTAAGGAAGAACGCCGTATGAACATTTGAGAGTCGCCAAATTTCCTTCGATAAAATGTTTATTTTTGAGAAAAATTATGAATATTTTTCCTTGAAATTTTCAGACTTTTTAGATCAAATTACAAACGAAATTATCCAAGAAATTGGTAGACAAACAATCAAAACTTTTCCTGAAAATTAGTGATTTGCCAGAGGAAATTTGGCGACTCCTGAATGCTCATACGGCGTTTTTACATAGCACGGCAGAATGGGTCAAAGGTCACAGAATCGTGTTCTGATGCTTGATTCTTGTAGATTAGCTAAAAGTGATAGGATCCGTCCAAACCGCAACGTTTCCACGTTCAATATTAACCGAGATATCGCCCTTTGAAAAGTCGGGTTTTGAGCGAAGCTTAATGCGAAAAAATTCGAGTGATTCTCATTACTACTAAAAATATGACCGAAAAATGTGTTGTCTGTTACGGCGACAAAACTATTCCAGTTATCGTGAAACCACGCTAGATAGAAAAGCTGAAAATGAGAAAATTCCTAAGAATTTCACTTTTCATTGCCATTTTATACTCATAAGAGGCACAAATCTATCACAAGATACCCGTTCACTCAGATTACTCAATTGACTTTTGAGACTAAGTCCACATGTTGATCCAATCTATATCGATACAATCTCACCTATTCGATAAATCGAATACGATCCACGATTTCGAATTTGTTTCAGGTACATCTTGCAACGCTACTCACTACTTCGAATACTTGAGCGCGGGCCGAGTTGAGAACCCGAGTGTCGTCATGGATCTCTGTCCGGTGTTTCAGGCTTTCAACGCCAGCAGCGATGTAAGGTCGACTGATTTTCGGCTCGCAGGGAGAAACAATAGATACTACGACTGGCCCACCACGTCCCTGGGAGGAAATCCCCCTAGAAATGGACCCAAAGGTAATCTTGAGCTCACTCGGACTCGATCCAATAATAATTTCAGCCCGCAAAGATTCGTGAAGCACCTCTCACAGAACTTCAGGAGGACTTTTTCGAGAGATCGGAGCTTTAGAGAAACTGAAAATCCAGGCAGGGGATCTTTCCGTGATGATGGGCAGACGCGTAGCCGCTTGGGGAACGATAGGTATTACTCGGATGCTTCTGTTTCGAAAAAAAAGTCTTTTTGGAAATCGAAGAGTCTCAGTTCACCGAGGAGGAGCTAATGGGACTACATTTTGCAATACTGTCACACAGTGGATCGAGTCAATAGGAGAAGTCGGACAAGATTTGGAAACTTTGAAAGCTTATATTTTCGAAAAGATCAAACAATAAAGTTCAAAAGTAGTTCCATTGGTTTTTTCGTGAAATTTACTTTCAGAAACACCCTTTGAAATTGAATTTGTGACGAGATAAACATGAAAATTTGAAATTGTAGTCAAAAATTTCATGTCCGACCTCTCGTATTAGTTCGTTCCACTGTGTGTCGTGCTAAGGAAAAACGCCGTATGAACATTCCAGAGTTGCTAAATTTCAACTGATCAAACGTGTATTTTTGAAGAAATATTTGAATATTAGGACGTATTTGTGCTAAATGGAAATATGTGCAAGTGGAAAGATGGGGTGTGCTCGTCAGTTGCGGGCCATAAGAATGAATGGGGATTTTAAAGCGCCAATGACGTCAGCGGCAACGAAGCCGTCTCCATTGTCGTTCTTGCTCGGCTTTAACTCATGAGCTCTGCCACAAAGCTCTTTTCACATGTACAGGAGTTCCTTTTGATTTAATGTAAAACCCGCTTTGCCATTTTCTCAGGAACTATATCCACTTCTACATTGTTTCTTATCCAGCTCACTACGAGCACACCCCATCTTTCCACATGCACATAGTTCCTTTTTGCATAAATACGTCCATTTTTTCTTGAAATTGTCGAATATTTTAGATTAAATACCGAACAAAATTGTCTAAAAAATTTGAAGAAAAATATTCTTATTCTTCCTAGTAGATTCGTTTTTTTCTTTACGGAGACATGGCAACGTCTGAAGGCTCATACGGCGTTCTTCTTCAGAACGGCAGAATAGGGAACTAATATTTGGATCGCGTGAAGCAGAGAGGAACCAAGCCGCATCAGCTACTGTCAAACTTGGGCAATTTAATTTTTTGCATGAAAACGGTCGTGCGGATTTTTGAGCAAATTTCAGAGAATTTTCTGCTTAGTACGAAGGAAATTCCTTACATTTGTCATAGGAATCCGCACAAAGCGTTCTCCTGTAAAAAATTAAATGGCCTGGTTGAATTTGGCAACAGCTGATGTAGCTTGGGGGCCGTTCAAGTATTACCTATTACACTTTTTCCAATGTTTTGACTCCCATGCGTCCCTACATGTAACGCAGCCCTACACCCCCTCTTTTGCATTACGTAACACTGGCCTGACCTCCCCCCCCCCCCACAATTTTCAAAAAGATACATTCGAGAAGGGTGAGATTTTCAATTTGTTGCACATTTCTCCCATAGTCCCTCCACCCTGCTCGGATTTGTTACATAACGCTTTCAACCCCTCCCTCCCCCCTTTTAACGCTGGTTCAACCCCCTCCTCCTAAGTGCATTACGATAAGCTTGAACGGCTCCTTGGTTTCTTTCTGCTAAACGTGGTCCATATACCGAAGAATACAGAAATTACTGAAATTAGGCCGATTTCGACCCTTATCAACACCCCTCATTCCTAACCTACGTTTAAATCTTATAAATTCTAGATGTCAGCCGCTACAACTTCTCGTAATCTGATTTAGCGTGTTTTTGAACTTTAGTAATGGTCACTAATTAACAAAATAATGAAAGGCATCCACTCTAAATCAATTTAAAGACCCTCTATCTGTCCATTTTTCCTCGTAAAACAGAGCAGTAGATATAAATAGATAAAAAAGAGTCAGATTTCGTGTAGTAGCAAGAACTGCGAATCAGAGGCTAAATCGGTCTAGCGTCCTCCAAGGGAGCTCATTATGGTGTACGGGGTCAAAGTTCACCTAAATTATAGTCACTCGGTAGGTGAATTTTAAGGCAATCTTCCTTGCGTGGCCTTCCTCGAAGCGTCATGTTTAGAGCTGGATCCGCTCCGATCCTGGATGCAAATTCGGCAGTCACAACCACGAATTCCATCACGAAAAAATGCGACCGCTTATTTTATCTCGAGCTGGGATAAGTAACGGATGCTCTTTATTAAAATATAAATCGGGTAAATTTAAGTATAATTTTGGAAATAATTAGTTTGATTTAACTTAAAGTTTTAATGAAATAAAAATCAATCAGACATCAAAACTAAAAATCTTAATATTTCAAATTTGATAAAACTGTTACCGTACCATTTCAACCACCTGCCAATTTTTGACAGAGCATCGCCAGAACATTTTGTTGTCTACTTTTACAGATGGTGTAATATCGGTTTATATATAATAATAGCAGTTTAGGGCACTCCCCTTAAAGGGAATTTTAATTAATGTATAAGCACTGTTCTCCCTCCTCACGATAGGATGACAGTGATTATTCAGTGAATATACAATACAAATGTTTATAGAAATAATCTCTGTAATTAATAATTGTATAATATTATTAAATATATAATTTAGATATAAACATTTACTAGATTAAGTATGTATAAGCAAACTAGAGGTACAGAATCATATATTTAATAATATTTAAGTGCTGCACTAATAAAGTAGCACATAAATATATTCAAATTTATAACACCTAATTTTCTTTACACCTAATATGATTTGAAATTTAGTTAATGTGCGCCCAATAGTTGGAAGTCTGTACAGGATGAGAAGAATCATTTTTGTTTTAAGATGTCTCTGATGATAATCCAACAACCTCATTACCATCAAGTTTAAAAAATTTGCGTTATTTTTCTGCTTTTGATTTGATATTCCAATGTGGTTTTTTTCCAGTGTAGCAGAAAAACTTGTGTACTTCGAGACGATGTTTATACAGAATTCTTTTGCGAACACTTTCAAGAGGTTAACCCGAAAATTTGAGGTGCATGAGTGAAACAGTTTTTATTTCATGAAGAGTTAATTTCCAAAAAAAGCTGGAAAATCTTGATGGATTTACGGCGTTCTTGCTTAACTTAATTAGTTCCATTGGTTTCCTCATGAAATTTTCTTCAAAAGAAGCACTCTTTAATATTTAAAATGTGACGAAATAAACATCAAAATTCGCAGTTGTAGTCAAAAATTGTATGTCCGACCTCTTCTATTAACTCGATCCACTGTTCGCCGATTGACAAAGAGGGCTTGGAGTTCAAACTGTCGATCGCAGAGGTTGGATAGGCGATTTGGAGTCAACGGACCAGCGAAAACATTGTATCAGGATTCGTTTTCACGTTTAAAAAAGAAATGAGAATGATATAATGGGACGCAACAATAGATTATTGTATCTTATACATACTTATATTTTCTCAGAATCTAAAACTCTGTAATTAAGACCTAAGATCATCACCGTAAAGTCGCCACCAATAAAATAATTGAATAACACAATTTTAAAAAATATCCCCAAATAGACAATTATCTTTTAGACTTAAAAATGCTAAACGGCAAACTGTGTGTAAAATTTTTTATAGTAGAAATAATTGAAAAATTTGACATTTTCAAATCAATGAGAATAAATGCTTAGTGATAACTTTATAGTATAAAAGGAAATACAATTACTGAAGTACGTGTTTTTTTTTTTTTATATATTTTTATATATATTTTATTTTTTTTTTTTTATTTTTAGGGTGTCCCAAAAGTACCGGGACTGGTTCTGTAACTTCGAAAGTAAGATAGATACAGACATGTTATTGGTTTTATTTTAAAGATCAACTCAATGCCTATCGATTAAGACCAAGATCAGCTCAATCGAATAAAAATTGACCGAGTTATGGCAATTTGAAATCAGTGAGGAAAGTTTACCCCTACGGTTTTTAAGGAAGATTCTTCATCGCCGTAAATCAAAAAATCGGCCTGTAAAGTGATGCTTATTGTGTTTTTTTTTTATTTTCGAGGTGTCATTTATCAACATTTTGTACCACCAAACACAACAGTTGACAGTGCGTATTATTGCAAAGTGCTAAAGGAGTTGAGAATGCACATCTCCCGGAAACGGCCGGACTTGAAAGCTTCGTGGATACTCCATCAAGACAATGCGCGGCCTCAAACATCGAAGTTAAAACGTGAATTTATGAGTAAAAATGGAGTTGAAACAATCCCTCATCCCCCTTACAGCCCTGACTTGGCTCCATGTGATTTTAAGATGTTTCCTACGCTTAAAAGGGAGCTTTGCGGACGAAGATTCGAATCGAAGACCGAAATCCAGAATGCAGTTCAGAACTTTTTCAACGCCATCCCAGAGGAAGAATTCAGGAAATCAATGTTGGATAGTGGCAAGAGCGCATGAAAAAGTGCATCCGATTTGATGGACGGTACTTTGAAAAGTAAAAGGAAATTATGGAAGATTCGGAGGAAATGGGATACGAATATTAACTTTTTGAATCCTGGTAAGCGAAAAATCTTCCTAAAAAACCGTAGGGGTAAACTTTCCTCACTAATTTCAAATTGCCATAACTCGGTCAATTTTTATTCGATTGAGCTGATCTTGGTCTTAATCGATAGGTATTGAGTTGATCTTTAAAATAAAACCAAGAACATGTCTGTATCTATCTAACTTTCGAAGTTACATTTCTGTCTTGGTCGATGAAAGATCTGCATATGCCTCAGAACGTTCCAAATTAATTTATTTTTTCTTAAGCTTTCTTTTAATCGGCTTTATTTCATTTATATTTTAGTTATTATACTGTTTATTGCCATTGTAAAGTACTTTAGATGTCATACACCTTTAGTACAACTCAAAAAAAATTCAATTCTGCAAATCACAAAAAGAAAAAATTTGAATTTTGTACATTCGTACTTCATGTAATATTTTGTATTTCCTTTATACTATAAAGTTATACATTAAAAATATTTACTATTTTACGTACATTCCGTATATATTAGTAGTTTTCAATATATTTAGTTTATTTTTTCTATTATTAAGCATTTATTCTCATCAATTTGAAAATGTCAAAACTTTCAATTATTTTTACTTTACAAAATTTTACACACAGTTTGCCGTTTAGCATTTTTAAGTCGAAGCAGATAACTGTCTATTTGGGGATATATTTTAAAAATGTGTTATTCAATTATTTTATTGGTGGCGACTTTACGGTGATGATCTTAGGTCTTAATTACAGAGTTTTAGATTCTGAGAAAATATAAGTATGTATAAGATACAATAATCTATTGTTGCGTCCCATTATATCATTCTCATTTCTTTTTTAAACGTGAAAACGAATCCTGATACAATGTTTTCGCTGGTCCGTTGACTCCAAATCGCCTATCCAACCTCTGCGATCGACAGTTTGAACTCCAAGCCCTCTTTGTCAATCGGCGAACAGTGGATCGAGTTAATAGAAGAGGTCGGACATACAATTTTTGACTACAACTGCGAATTTTGATGTTTATTTCGTCACATTTTAAATATTAAAGAGTGCTTCTTTTGAAGAAAATTTCATGAGGAAACCAATGGAACTAATTAAGTTAAGCAAGAACGCCGTAAATCCATCAAGATTTTCCAGCTTTTTTTGGAAATTAACTCTTCATGAAATAAAAACTGTTTCACTCATGCACCTCAAATTTTCGGGTTAACCTCTTGAAAGTGTTCGCAAAAGAATTCTGTATAAACATCGTCTCGAAGTACACAAGTTTTTCTGCTACACTGGAAAAAAACCACATTGGATCTAGAGTCCAGACTCTTGAAAACATTGACAAGAAAAAATACTCTTGATTCAATCGGATTTTTGCTTGAAACAAAACGAAATCCGCTTAAATTAAGAGGCTTGGTTCTTGATTTAAGCTAGATTCTGATTGAATCAAGAATACTTTTTCTTGTCAATGTTTTTAAGAGTCTGGACTCTAGATCCAATGTGGTTTTTTTCCTAGTGTATAATACATTGTTCCCAAAAAATTTAAAATGGCGTTTACGGCGTTTTTGCGTTACACGTTAGAATTTTGGCACCCTAAAGTCTGTACAGACGGAGTTATAAGCATT
This sequence comes from Bemisia tabaci, assembly GCF_918797505.1. NCBI lineage: Eukaryota > Metazoa > Arthropoda > Insecta > Hemiptera > Aleyrodidae > Bemisia > Bemisia tabaci. Next base: position 292,266 of record NW_027311737.1, on the reverse strand, counting down.
TAAAATTCCCCGATTTTTTCCGAACTCTCCTATCGACTCGATCCACCGTGCGCCGACACAAAAACCACTTCTGGTAGAAGCGAGGAAATTAGCAATGAGCGCATTGGCGAAATCTAATTGAACCGCCCGGGAAAGGGTCAAAAGGGTCAACCCAAGCTGCCGCCATCCGAGCCCACAGGACCGAAGATTTGCAACATCGCGCGATACCCATCATCAAAGCTCGGAACTCGTCTTTACGCCTGAGTTTTACAAAATCGCGGGATTTATCCCGGTCGCAATTTCGTCAGCGTTCGGGCCAGTGGCGTTGCGTGCTTTGAGATTATGGATTGATCCGGCATTTAAACCTATGGTAAAGGATCGATAGACAGGGTGCTCGCAACAAACACCTTAATAATCGATTCTTTATTATAGCTTCAAATGGGTAATACTCGATAATCGATCATTCATGCCTCGCCACGGGCTCGGACCCCTGTTACGATCAGCAAAACGAGTTGGGTCAATGGCCAGCGGTCAGTAAACGTATACTGTCGTGCTAAGGAAGAACGCTGTATGAAAATTCGATTGCCAAATTTTACCGGATCAAACATGCATTTTTGAGGACATGTTCGTACATTTTTCTTTGAAATTTCCGGATATTTCAGGTAGAATACCGAACAAAATTGTCTGAAAAATTTGAAGAAAAATATTCTCATTTGTCCCGGTAAATTCGTTTTTTATTGACAGAGACATGGCAACGTCTGGAGACGCATGCGGCGTTCTTTCTTAATATGGCAGTGTACATAGACCGCAAAAGTACTAAACCACGTATCTCGTCGTACGACGTTGTGAATCTACTATCACACCTTATTTATCTTAGAAAGGCGCTTTTCACAGTATAATCGTTTTTGCATAAGATCTCGTTTTAATTTCTTTTGTTAATTCAACTATGTTCTCTAAAAATGTTTCACGAGAGACGAGGAGCGGTATTCCCTTGAAAAAATGAGGTCCTGATTGGAAATTTTGAAATTCCGCGCTCGAGATTCGTGGTTTGATAGTTTCACCATTGATATGTGATAATCCGTGGGAAATGGGACCTTTATCCAGAAAAACGCATAAGTAGATAATAGAATCCACACTCGAATATTGTAAAATATCTCCTATAAAATATTCATTTTTAAGGAATGTTATAGGTACTTTCCTTTGAAAGTTATAGATACGTTGACTCAAATTCAGAATAATAATGTTTAATGAGAAATTGAAGGATGCGGGTTTATTTGATCCGTTTACGTGACACGCGTTGTTGTGAGCCACTTCTAGAACTGCTGTCACCTGTCGAAAACGCCTTCAATTTCGTGCGACACTTCACCGCTCACAGCAGAGTTAAAATATTTGTATCCTAAATTACCGTTTAACATGTTTGTATAAATAGCAATACCAAATATTATTTTGATGTAATATCATCGGTGTTATTCGGAATTACTAATGTTTGTTTACTTGATTTAATGTTGTCAATCATTTGTGACACTTGTTTATCATAATTTAAGGAATATTCTAAGCATATGGAAATGCAACAGTATCTTATTGTTTATACGCATATCGACGGTGAAACTACCAGACCACATATCTCGTTTGCGGTGTTTAAAAATCTCCACTCACATTATATTTTTTTGAAGGAGATCAAATCAATATCATTCCTTACAATTTTCACAGATTTTTTTCCGCACAAAGAGAAAAAATCACGGAAGTTTTCACGAACTGACGTTGAGTAGCTTTCTATTGAAAAAATAAAGTATGACATGCAGGAAGTCTGCGACGTCGCAAACCGAGATACGTGGTTTGGTAGTTTCACCGTCGATATATTATTGTATATATTAATTCAACTAGTTTACAGTAACCGATGTAGTTAATAATATAAATGCTGAAGACGGGACACGATGTCCTGAAAAACTTTCACTTTTTAAGTAAGTAAGTAATAAAATATATACTTAACGCAATGCTTTAGCTTTACTATTGCTACAAAATAAGTTAACGAGCAGAATTCTTCGTTTTTCGAGTCTTCATGCATTATACTGGCTCGCAGTCGGAAAAACCCTCATGGAAACTGTTAGCATTATTTATGTATTTTCAAAGAAAGTTATTGATATTTTCTTGATAACTTTCAAGGACTTTAGAAGTAATTGCGAAGAGAATTCTCTGATAAATTATAAGGGAACCATCCACAAGTTTCGAGATTTATCGAAGTAAACAAGGCAACGTCTAAAGGCTTGTACGGCGTTTTTCTTTACCACGCCAAAATTTCGCGAAAATTATAGATATTTTTTCTGATAACTTTCAGATACTTCAGAATTGACTGCGAGGAGAATTATCTGATAAATTAGAAGAAAACTATCCACAAGTTTCGGGATTAATCGAAGTAAACGAGGCAACGACTAAAGGCTTGTACGGCGTTTTTCTTTACCACGCCAAAATTTCGCGAAAGTTATAGATATTTTTTCTGATAACTTTTAGATACTTCAGAATTGACTGCGAGGGGAATTATCTGATAAATTAGAAGAAAACTATCCACAAGTTTCGGGATTAATCGAAGTAAACGAGGCAACGACTAAAGGCTTGTACGGCGTTTTTCTTTACGACGGCAAAATTTCGCGAAATCATAGATTGATTGACTGCCAGGGACTCGAGTCACGTTTTTGCAGTGCAAGCCCCGGAAGCGACAGCAAACTCGCCACCAAGCACAGAGTGCGTAAGCGTATCATTTGACCCGAAAAAGCAGTGATTTAATAGTGATTTATATCGTAGACACGTCATCTTGTCGTCTCTCTCTCTCTCCCGTCCCTCCCTCCCCCCTCTGTTCCTCTCTCTCATTTCTTCCTTCGTCCCCTCTCTCTCTGAGGCTTCCTCTGTCCATAAAATTCGCTACCCAGTTATCCGATTTTAATTGTTTGAATGTGTCGAAGCCATCGGTTTGTTTTGAATTGTGTCTTAACATTCCTTACCGGACATATATGATGCATTACTTTACTGAAGCAAGCAGTAACAATTAAATTTTCAATAAATGAACTGAATGATTCTGCTGAAAGAGCAAACTTCGCTCGTCTTGCAATATATAAGGGTTTTTGAAGAGGAGGAAGTGCATTATGGAGATTACGACGTCATCATTGCCGAAAAAATGGTCCCCGTTATCCCGCGGAGAGCTGTATTTACTGCTGTCTTGCCAGAAATGGTCATCTATTCTGCCAACGTCCATCCTCAAAATATATTCACTATTTGGACGGCATTTTGCAATTAGGATCTACAATTTCTGGCTTGTTCATAAAAACACTTAACTGCATAGGGAAACTAATGGTACATACGTTGTTTCTAAAATGGTCCAGAAATTGTAGTTTCTAATTGCAAAAAGTATTGTAGTCCACTCGTTGAAAGTGAAAGTGTTACCAAGTAAGTATGCAGAGGACGGCATATTCAGCTTTCCTCCTTCGTATGAAATGAACTACATCTTGCAATTATAGGAACTACAACAGCTGGCTCAGTTTAGAGATAAAGTATCCTACTATTTGTTTCCCCTCGCACATAGGTGTTTTTACGAATCTAGAAGTTGTAGTTCCTTATTGAAAATATCGTCCAAATAAATAAGTCCTTCTTATTAGGGTCTTGGGAAAATTTCGTCAATTCATTACCACCCAAAATATTTGATCATAGTCTTCCGGGTGAGTGTTAAATGTTCTTAGGAAGACACCCGAATTATTCAATAAAATGTCTGGTTGAACTGAAGTGAGTCTACTTTTCCTGAACTTCATTTTAAGCCACTAAACATACATAAAGTAGGCCATATTAAAGTATCTCGATTTGCAACGTTGCAAATCCCGTGTCCCATTGTCCTTTTTTACAAAGAGCCCGATCGGCGCAAATCTTCTTTTGATATTTTCTTCTCCTTTCAAATATTTTCTCTGAAATATTTTACGCAAAAACGTCCATAACAGTATTCTCTTGGAACATGAGCGGGGATTTTCAAACCTCGCAATTTATATCTACAATTTAGTAGTTCCATCATCGATGCTTCTTCTTCTTCTTCTTCAGATGATTATGTATTCAAACGTTAGTTCTGCCTTGCTAAGGAAAAACGCCGTATGAGTCTCCAGGTGTTGCCAAGTTTCCTCCGATTAAAACCGAATTTACTGGGAAAATTGCGAATATTAATTTCCGACTTTTTCAGACAATTTTGTACGGAATTTATTCTAAAACATCTGAAAATTTCAAGGAAAAAGATGCATGAATGTTGTCAAGAATACATGTTTTATCAAGGGAAATTTTGCAACTCTCGGATGTTTATACGTCGTTTTTCCCTAGCACGGCAGAGTTGCCAAATCATCTCGAGTATTCAACTAGGTTTTTTGATTGATAATGAGTAAGAAAGGACGAGAAGAGAAAGTGCTAAGGTCCTTCCTAAGGTCAGAATGGGGAAGTTGACCCTGACTTTATTTTTGGAGATCAATCAATTCAACCGTACACACGAAGATGAATCATCGTTAGTATCAAATAAAGGCGCCCTTTTGCCTAACGTCACTCTAAGGAGTTAAGTAAGTTTCACAGAGAAAGGCTCAAATTTCAACCGAGACGAGGTCACGTGTTGTGGTAAAAAATAATGCAAGGGCAAGGGTAATCAATTCTTGCTTGTTTTTTATCGTTTGCTGTTATAATATTAACAGTTCGAGTGGGTGAGAATAAATGTATGGCACTGGTGATTTCAAATTGATTAGATATTTGATTCATCATTTAAACTTGAGGACTGGGCCCCCTGACTGAATCGCGGTTCATTCCCCCGAAGCGCTGCGTTCCTAAGGTTTTATGCGCTGCTCTTGAGATTTTATACATTAGGGGGTAGATAGATGTCTATGAAGGTAAATTCTGCCGTGCCAAGGAAAAACACCGTATGAGCATTCGATAATTGCCAAAGTTCCTCGAAGAAAATATGTGTTTTTGACTAAATGTATGCATATTTTTCCTTGAAATTCTCTGATAGTTTAGATGAAATTGCGTACAAAATAGTCTGAAAAATTTGAAAAAGAATATTTACAACTTCTCCAATGAATTCGTATTTTATCAGAGGAAATTTAGCAACGCCTTAAAGTTCTAACGGCGTTTTTCCTTAGCTCGGAAGCATTAGTATCCTGTGGTAAATGGATTGACATAAAATTAATGTGTTAGCTAAACTAAAACATTTGTGTTACAAATGACTGATTGTGATGGATGTAGCGAAACTTTGTCTTTGTTCAAAGGTGAAAAAATCGTTCAGTTCAGCCAAAAATTTGATTCTGTGAAAATGTCGATGGTTAGTTTTGAGTGCTGAAATGTTTCTAGTACTTGAAGTACATCGGGTCGAAAAATCAAGCCATAATTTTCATTACTCTGAATGTTAAGAACGTTTGAAATTAATCGTTCCTAAAGGTGTCATTAAAAACGGCAAACTTTAGCCATGATTTTTTTTTTAAAACTTCTGATACATTTTTTAAAAACTTTAATTGTTTTATTGGAAATTTGACGAAAAATATTCAATTATTCTCTTGATTTTGGAGGGATAAACTTGTAGCGTCTTCTTTGACAAAATACAGTTTAAATTCAATTCTATTTCAGTTAAGTTTTTAGTTTTTCTTATCACATTCCTGCACACCACAGAATTCCAAAACGGAGCGAAACTTGTAAATCAAACAGTACTTTAAAAACAATCATGTTATCAATCATTCATCTCCTTAGCTTCAAAGTTCGAATGTATGTCAGGTTTCCGATGTTGGAGGTCATCAACATCGCGATTGGTTTTGAAATATTGGAGCTGCTCAAATTGCATGAGTTCCGAACCTACCTCAATTCCTTAGGATTAAACTCTTGCATCAAAAACGGATCGCATTCAACCGGAATAACCAACGCTGATCTTGATAATATTTTTTTCTCGCCTCTCACTTTAATGTTGATGAGGCCAACAGGAAAAAGAAACATTCCGAAGTCCTGACACTCGTCACAAATTTCCCGCTTTGGTCGAATTTAATAGAAGAGAATTGACATTGAGACGTGCTATGGAGATGTTGCATGTGTGAGGGATTTGCGATTTGACCATTGATTCTTATGTAAAAGTTCGCGAGAAACACGATGGTGCCACTGCTTTTCTCTGAAATCATCTCCCAAGCTCAAAGAAAGTTCTCAAAGTGAGGCCAAAATGGAGGGGATATCCCACGCTATCCTGAGAGTTCACCTCTACATCAAGACAAACTCTCCATGCAAAGATAGGGAGCAAATACATTGACAAGGCTGCCACTTTATTTGGAGACTCCAAAACTGAAAACACGGCAACCTTGCTAATGTATTTGCTCCCTATCTTTGCATGGAGAGTTTTTCTTGATGTAGACGTGGACTCTCAGGGTAGGGTGGGGCATCCCCTCCATTTTCGCCTCAACTTGAGAGCTTTTTTTGAGCTTGGGAGTTGATTTCAGAGAAAACCAGTGGCACCATCGTGTTTCTCGCGAACTTTTACAGAAGAAGCAACAGTCAAATCGCAAATTCCTCACACATGCAACGTCTCCATTCCTGCCTTGGTCGAATTTAATAGAAGAGAATTGACATTGAGACGTGCTATTCTCATGAAGGGATGAGGCTGTTTTTTGAAAATTACGCACACCTAGCTGGTACCGATGAACTTAACATTTTTAAAGCATAGGAATGAAATTTCAGTTATAATCGTTCCAATAGGTATTTTTATAGGCATTTTTAATTCAGTGATTGCGTGAAACTTAATTGGACGGATTAACCCAGAATCAGCATACGTATCTCAGACGTTGTTTGGATTGAGTTTATCAGAAAAGAACCAACCCTCATTTGCAAAAAAATTGAGTTAAGAATGTTTTTAAGTTCCACTAGCCATTTATTTTCTCCTGCCAAAATTTGAAAGCCGAAAAAAATAAATTTGTTTCTGAAATGAAAGGAAAAAAGTTTATTTTCTACATTGAGCTTTATGCAGGAATAAAACTTCAAATCTCTTTTTCTCAGTTTCAACTCAATGTGGGTTGGTTCCTTTCTGATGAACTCGGTCCGTTTAGTCTCCTCACATCTTTTATATCCTATCAAATAAATTAAGTAACACTCTGACTTGGCGTTTGGATGTATGTTCTGTATAAATTAACACAATTTTCAAAAATTTTCAAGGCGGTGTGTTATTTTGATTTCTATAAAAAATATATGTAACAGAAGATTACGCAATATAAGATATAGTTGGACTAATCCGTGTTAAATCCGTTTAATCTCATCAATAATGGAATTGATCGGACTTAAAGAACACTAGGGGCTTATGGGGCTGCTTTGCAGCCCCTTATTTTTAATGTACACCTTTCCCTTTCATATGTCTTTTTTTTATTTATTTATTTATTTTCATTTAATTTTCTGGTTTGTCTTTGAATTGGTCCTAATTTTTTCTTTGAAGTAATAAATACAACAAACTTTTTCAAAAATTTTAAGTTTATTTTGTAAACTTTAAATTAAATTTTTTTAAACCTTCATACAAACCTCTTTTTAAGCTTTTACCTTTATTTTTAAACTAAGTTTTAAGTATCGATTTTTTTATCTTCTAAATACTTTATTCTGTTTTCCCTTTAATTGTTGCTTCTTCTTTTTCGATTTCTGCCCTGCTTTTTTTCAATTTTTCCTTCAACTTTTCCCTTTTTCGCTCCTCCTTTTTTCTTTTCTTCTTTTTTTTCTTCTTTTTCTTCTTCATTTTCTGCTCCCTCTGTATCTTCATCCAATTCTTCCGCTTTTTCTTCTTCTTCTTCTTCTTCTTGTCCCTGTTCCTTCTTCTTTCCGTTTTCCGTATTTTCTGTTTCAGAAGTTTTTTCTTTATCCAGTTTCTTCATCTTACTGTTCCACATGAATGTTATGAGAAAGAAAAATTGGAGGTTATTGACTTGATGAGGAAAAATTGGAAATAGGAAAAAGATGGAGCCAATCACGATTTGGGGGTAAAATTGGAAAAGAAAAAACGCGGGAAGATAATATGACAAAGCGTAAAAAAAAAACGCGAGAAACGAAAAATGTAAGTTGATGGCAGTTGAGTGTTGTAGGTAACCTCATTTAATGATGATGGTTGAATGAAAACAGCTGATTAAAAGACAGCAAATAGTAAAGTAAGATGCGTAGCAACAAAACTTTTCCGAAAAACAAAAAAGAAAAAACCCCTACTTCCCCTCATCCAATTTATGAGTTTTTAGGGATTTAAAAATCGGGGACAAACCCCAGAAAATAATTTATAATTTTCCCGAAGCATTGAGTACAACACCTTTCAAATGAACCAACGTCCCTCGCAATTAGTACAGAGGTTAATTCACAATTTCATTCTATTTTTCAAATTATATATTAAGATATGTTTGGTCTTCATCGAAAGAAGTTAAGGCCACCCAACTAAAAAGCTTAACTTAATTTCGAAATTGCACTCGCGGTACTGTCCGATCCACCCCTTTCTGTGAATATTAATTATTCAGAAGCGAACATCAGAGTATCAGATGCGTCTTTTAAACAGAAATATATCTCCATTACACAATACAGGCGTTTGGCTAAAATCAAATCAGATATTTCGTGAGCTATCTTCAAGTCACCGCCTTAATCTCATTTGCATGACGGTTGATGATGCTAAGTGAATCTAAAGGTCTCGTTCTAAATTTTGTCGGTCCTCTGGCGTAAGGGCGTATCTCCATTACTACATGAGCTTTGGAAAGCACAAAGTTATACGGAGAGTAAGGATCACGAGGAAATTGAGATATGCCCTTACGTCAGAGGGTTGACGATTTCTTTTAGGTAGCCGGATCGTCACGGCACAATTGGACATGTTTCTGACAAACGGAATTATGTGCAATAAGGCATGAGCCCTGTTATGCATATATACTTACGGGTTCCCAGGGCTCATGTCTTAATGCACATAGTTCCGTTTGGCAGAAATGCGTCCAATTTTGACCACGAAAAGTACACTGACAGTGAAGGCATTACTAGTTAAGTTAGTTAAGTTGATTTATTAGGACGATCAGCAACTAGGCTATTTATGTTGGACCAGGAATTTACCTTCAATTTTTTGATTTAGTTGCTTAAGGAGCTTTAAAATTACGGTAGTTACATTTGGATCATCAGAGCTCAAAGGATATAAATTAGGTACATCTTTATTTGTACATGTTATACTTTTTACGAGAAAACTAAGAAAGAATCTGACTTGAACATTCCTTACAGTTTTGGAAAATTCCCAAAAAGTTTCAAGTCGGTGTGTTAATTGAATTTTTTATTTGGTTTAGGTATTATTATTGATGTAATGATTATACCTATTCTTCGGGCTGGCATGAGTTTATTTAAGCTTCAATAATCTGTACTTCTATGCAGGATTAAATTATTTTGACGATTCAAAATTAATATTATTAGGGCATTAATCAATGCAGTACTTGTTTTTACTTGGTTTACCGGACTCTAAATTAGACATTCTGTAACTTAGGTACGAATAAAAGGCTGAATATGATGAGAGTTCCTCCCCACACAATCATTGCACGCAATAATTTGAAGTGGGAAACAATTCGGGCATTTTTTGTTACCTAAATATTATGACACAAATATTTTTCCAATAGCTGTCTTAATTATGAATAGTTGATCATTTTGAAAATACATACATACGAGTCACTTTTACAGCGCGCCCGGGCGCTCTGCGACATCTAATCGCCATTCTTGTCTATCGACCCAGAGGTCATCTGGTAAATGGCATCTTGTAATTTCATCTTGAATGCCAACCTATCCACGATTTTGATGTACGTCCCCTACGTCTCCTCCCAGGAGGAACCCCCCTTTTATTTTGAAAATAATCATTGCAAATATACTGTCACACCATGTAAGGAATCAAAGCAAATTGCATCTAAGATTTCATGCATTCAAAACGCAAAGAGTAGGATTAAATCCAACTCCTCAAATTCTGATGCAGAAAAATATAAATATGAAAAACTAAATTTAATTTGGCACTCACCTCGTTCATTAGAATATCATAAGGTGTTCGGACTAAGGTGAAACAACCTATACTCGTAATTAACACAGCGATTATTGACAGGAATATTGAACCTGTGAACAGAAAAATTATATTCATTCTATAAATCAATCAAAATTATTTAAGTAATTGGGACATTTTCAGCAGTAATTAGGAATCGAGACGGAAAAGTAGCCACACTTATGCTGCCGTGCTAAGGAAAAACGCCGTATGAACCTACAGGCATTGCCAAATTTCGATGAAACACGAATTTCCTGGTAAACTTATGAATATTTTTCTTCAAATTATTCATATAATTTTGCTCGCAATTTCACCTAAAGCTCCTCAAAATTTCAAGGAAGGATATTCATGAGAGTCCTCAAAAATAAATATTTTATAAAAGGAAATTTGGCAACTCTCGAATGCTCATACGACGCTCCTCCTTAGCACGGCAGTATGGATCAAGCATGCCTAGTAAAATGCTAATGAAGTGGTTTTAAGGATTAAATCTTAGATGAATGAAACTTCATATCGCTGTTTCAAACGCGAAAAGTCTGCGTCAAACATTCCCAAAATACGATCTCAAAGGATCAAAACATTATCATGGTTCTGTCTCCACTTATTTTTCAGTCATTGATGAGTATAGCCTCCACTATAGTTTATGTCCACTTATAACGGCTAATGAAATTTCGAAATCTTCCCCAAACTCTTGCTCTGTATGACTTCAATGGTCTAATGCATGTTTGTCACCTTTATATGTTGATATGAGCATTTTATTCAAATAATGAATACCGATGTCTAGAGTAAAATACCTCCTATCTACAAACTGACTAGTTGAAAGGAGGAAAAAAGCACGTCACCATATTTGTAATTTTTATGTTAGTTTTGCAATATTTTATACTTTAAAGCGTCATTACAACGCTTTCATGTGGAATTAGAAACACACCAGCTTGAGTATTTTACACTGTAAAGTAAGTACGGAAAAGTTGCATACTCTTTTTCGTTAAAATTTTCGGTTCGGCGATATTGTTTCTTAGCCATCGATGAGTCATTGTATTTTTCCCTCTCGAAAATTTAAATAATCGATCTTTATCATAGGTTTAAATGGCAGAACAATCGATATATCGCAATACACGCCACGCCACTGTCCAAAACGCAAAACACACGCACAAGCAGCGCAGTAAGTTAAGTTGCATCTGAGTTCATTTCTCTCGCTAACTATGCACACGGCAAGGTCACCACTTTTACGAGCGTCCCGCATACTGCCATGCTAGGGAAAAACGCCGTATGAACATTCGAGAGTGGCCAAATTTACCTCGATTAAATTATTATTTTCTAGGAAAGTTATGAATATATTTCCTTTAAATTGTCAGAATCTTTAGGTGAAATTGCGAAGAGTATTAACTGAAAAATTGGGAGGAAAATAGTCATAGGTTTACCAGGAAATTCGCGTTTTACGGAAGGAAATCTGGCAACGGCTAAATCTTCATACGGCGTTTTTCCTTAGCGCGGCAGCATAACCCAAACGAATCTGGCGAATAATGATTCAATTTGGCGACGCTGTTTAACGACAGTGCTACACGAGACACTTATAATTAAACCGTTTGCGCGGTCATACCCACATCGCGGTGAGCTTTTTTCAGCGTTGTCAAGTCGGCAACTTTTTCTGGGCGCCACGGATTGAGTTTTGCATTAGACTCGAGTAAAAGTAAATCAAATTGGCACAGGATGGTTAAAGAAGTATCCGACGGGAATTATACCCCCGTGCCAGGTCTTGCGTAACCGGCGCGGTACAGCTGAAAGGATGGCTTATGGCTCACTCTTTACTGAACTTGTCTGATTCTGGAGAGTGTAGTGTTTCCATTCATCTGTTTCGATACGTAACGATTGCTGCAATATCGGAGTGGAGATTGAGGAATCGTAAAACGAGAATGGACCACTAGATATAGTAAGTAAATAGAAGAGCCACAGGATTTTCCTCATGGAAAAAACGGTTTGCGACGGAGGCAAAAGGAAGGTAGGTCACTAGGTGGATGGAGTCAATGAGAGAGGTTGGACATGAAAGTCTTGACTAAAACTGCAAATTTTCATGTTTAAATCATCACATTTTAAATTTTAAGAGGTGCTACTTGAAGAAAATTTCACGAAGAAACTAATGGGACCACATTTAAAATCTCAAAGTTTTGTATGTAAATGGAGTTGTAAGCTTTTAAAGTTTCCAAAATTTGTCTGACCTCTCCAATTGACTCGATCCACTTTGTGCTGGTTTAGGGCCGCAACATGACCAGAGTGCAAAAGCACGTAATCCCATTTGCGACGCTGTAGATTTCCTGTTATACTTTATTTGTTCTCTAGAAAATTAGTCAGTGTGAGTTCTTGAAAACTATCTTCATTTTTCTTCTCTGTCAGCAGAATATTTTGTGTGGATTTCAATCTTTAAAGTTGGCTTGTCTCTCCTCGGAAAAAAGAAAAAGTAGTGAATAATTTTATAGCTACACGAACCTGGCGAAATTTCGGAGGCCATACCTTAAGGTGATCAGCATTCGATACTGATGTCGAAACTGCACTCGAACGCGATATTTTCTCTCTAAAAAGCACGCTTTTATTACGTTGAATTTCTCTGTTAACATTGGTAAGTGAGTGCTTTAGTCTCCTGACAACAGAATTGCGATCTCAAAATTGGAGAAAAATGACGAGTAGCTGAAAAAATGGAACCAATTGATGCGATATATCGCACGCCGTTCTGACACAAAAATATGGCGTCCATCGAATCACCTTAAAGTGAATAAACCGCAGACTAATCTTAAAATTATGCAAACACTGTATGCATATACTAAATGTAGGAGTCATAAACATTCTGGGAGGTATATAATCTATTTGCTTTATCCGAAAATTCCCCTAAACCATCGATGAAAATACGATTATTTATGAAAAAATATAAAAATTTATTTTTAAAAAAAAAAATGGAAAAAAATTGTATTCATCCGATCAAATTTTGCGTTCGTCCAATACCGTCATCGCATCAGTCTGCTCATTTTCGCTAGGTTATTTCAACCGAAGAATCAATGAATCCCCCCTCTGAGTTCATTCGTCTAGTCAACACCCATCGTTGCAATCCGGGAAAAGAAAATCCATGCTCCCGACGAATTTTTTCTCGTAAATTATGGAGAGGCTCAAGGCGAAATCGTCGCTCCTCTGGCAAAAGGGTGTATATCGATTTTTGCATGAGCCCTGCTCTGCATGTAACGCCATGCTTTCTGGGGCTCATGAATGAAGTGAGATACGCCCTTACGTCAGAGGAGCGACGAAATGTGGCATCTGAGAGTTGATAATTGATTATTGTCTCGCAAACCATTTAAGAAATGAATTGGTAGACTTCGGTCTTAGACGCGGTGAGTTTGAGGAGGGTTTCTCACGATTATTCAATTCTCCGTTGCGCTTTTTTATCGCATTATTCGAGGCAGGGTTGCAGACGTGAAATGGAAAATATGAAAGATTGGAAATTTCTGTGAAATATTTCTTGAAATTTCACGGACTGTGAAAAATGTCATATTTTTCAGGGATTAGAGTATGCAACCCGCACTCAAATACACAAAATAAACGACACACACAATTTTTACATTTTGCGAAACATGAAAATGAATTGGTATTTTTCAATATTTTACATACATTTCTGAAATTTCGTGAAATATTTCAAGTGAAATTTCAAAATTTTATTTTTCATGAAAAATTTGAACCCTTGTTTGAGGGCTGCATTTCTCCTGAAGACTGTTTTTCAATTCATGATTTGATCAAAAATTTCAGCAAACAATATCCGGAATTCAATTTTATAAAAATAAAATTTTACAAAAGTAAAAGACGCGAATTGAAAAATGTTCTCTCATTAAATGCAGTCGATGAATATCTTTTGAAAAGAGTGCCACGGCAACAGAGATTGAACCCCCAAAATTGTATTTTTACTGGACAATGACCCCTGATTCCCTTAATGGAGATGTTGCATGTGTGAGGGATTTGCGATTTGACCAATTCTTAGGTAAAAGTTCGCGAAAAACACGATGGTGCCACTGGTTTTTTCTGAAATCATCTCCCAAGCTCAAAAAAAGCTCTCAAAGTGAGGCCAAAATGGAGGGGATATCCCACCCTACCCTGAGAGTCCACCTCTACATTAAAACAAACTCTCCATGCAAAGATAGGGAGCAAATACATTGACAGGGCTGCCACTTTATTTGGGGACTCCAAAACTGAAAACACGGCAACCCTGCTAATGTATTTGCTCCATATCTTTGCATGGAGAGTTTGTTTTGATGTAGAGGTGAACTCTCAGGGTAGGGTGGGATATCCCCTCCACTTTGGCCTCAACTTGTAAGCTTTTTTTGAGCTTAGGAGATGATTTCAGAGAAAACCAGTGGCATCATCGTGTTTCTCGCGAACTTTTACATAAAAATCAATGGTCAAATCGCGAATCCCTCACACGTGCAAGATCTCCATTATTTGTTTTTCCGCCATTGGTACTTTAATCACTTTCATAAATGCTATGACAAAGGACCGTTATAACGATTACGGAACGAGGAACAACGGAATCTGTGAACACAATTTTAACTTCCGTTTCCGTTAATGATTAGTCTTTCTAGTTAAGTTTGCTTCCTTGATCGGGGATCTAGTTTATCCATAATTATAGAAAATTCATTGAATAGTTTTTTCCTCTAAAATATAAATTAGCAGTGAGGAATTTGAGACACCGCAACCAAGAAATGCCCTTTCTGCATCCAACGCCCCAATACCCTCCGTAGGCTACGCCGTAGTGATCGGGATGACGAGAAATGAAACATGTTTACCACAAAGAACTAAGCTACGTGAATTTTTAAATTAGGAGCTACTATTTCTGACTCATCTATAAAAGCAACTATCTGCATAAAGAGGAATGGAACATGAAATGTTCTAAAACGAACCGCAGGAGTTCCTCATTGCAAAATGTAGTCTCTTTAAAATGTTGGTTCCATGAACCAATTGTATTTCTCAGCACATGGTCAAATTTAACAAGATGTGTCCAAATTGAATAGTCAGCCATGAGCTAGCCATAGACTGCAAGTGGTGAACTGTGCATCGATGAAGATGGTAGGGCACCGGTTGTCTCGAGAAGGTGAGCGAGGTGTTGCAAGTCTCGAGCGTCAAACAATGAAGTGTCGTCACCAGTCCGATGAAACTCGCTCTCAAAGGACACGGATCAGGTCAAAAACCAGTTAAATTATACCCAATCTATAGATCATCATCGCCGTTTGATCATTTTTGAACTGTGGTGGTATTTCAATAGTATTTTTACAAGTATGTGTGTTCTCTGCCGTAAGCAGGAACGCCGCATGAGCATTAAAAGG
The DNA here is from genome assembly GCF_918797505.1 of Bemisia tabaci. NCBI lineage: Eukaryota > Metazoa > Arthropoda > Insecta > Hemiptera > Aleyrodidae > Bemisia > Bemisia tabaci. The sequence goes on along the minus strand of NW_027311737.1, from coordinate 276,891 downwards.
CAAACATCAAAAAAAAATATAAAACACCAATATCTTTGTGATTAGTTGAAAAAGCTAAAACTTTCACATTTTATTAATAGTTGAATAATAACACTAGAAGCAATTTTAGAATTGACTGACTAGCTAATCTTAATAAATAAAGTGCCTGATAAAAGGCCCTGGTAAAAATTGGCAGTAGAATCTGTGCTCCAAAATACCATAGACCTAAGGCCGGCTGTAAGATTTCCAATAGCTTCTATAGCCGGCTACACAATTTCTTATAGCCTTGTGTAGCCGATGGCGATTAAGCAACTCACAGCCAGGCGATAAAGTGTATGCTGAACGTCACTAATTATGGATGCTAGGACTTGGTGAGTTTTTGGACCACTGCTCTCTTTTTGGGCCATAGTATCTTGATTTATTTTGCGAGGAAAGCTCCGTACTTTTGATGGATGCCTGCCATTCCTAATATATTAGAGAGCCTTCAGTTTCGTATGATACTGTGCAATACCTCTGGTGTGAAATAGTTGCTTCAAGCGCCGTGGCACGCTGCGGTGCGGCAGGCGGGCAGCCAGCGCGAAACGCGCATTGGCGCCTACAAACCTAACAGGGATACTTCACGCGTTGCGCAATGCGTGAAGTATCCCTGTTAGGTTTGTAGGCGCCAGTGCGTCGCCGCTCCGCTTTGTGTTGGGCTCTAATATTTAATCTGGCGAGGTCAGCGTTATTCAACTCATGATTTTGAAATGTTTGCACATCCTGTATGGATTATTCTCCTTTTAATTGATGAAAAAAATATGTATTACAGGAAAATATAACGTGTAATTTGTAAATGTTAAGATGGTTCCGTATCAAACTTAATGATTTCCAAAGCACACAAATTTCTACACAATTTCTTATAGCCTTCTATAATCGATGGCAAAAAATCAACAGCCAGGCGATAAAGTGTAAAGCCCGGTGATAGGAACTATAGCCCGGCTGAATAATTTTTTATCGCTTCGTATAGCCCGGCCGTATGATTTTCTCCGCATTCTACAGCCAGCTATATGATTTTCTGTAGCCTTCTTTAGCCGGCTATAAGAATTCCTATGGTATTTTGAGACGCTACTTTTATCGCCAATTTTTACCATGGGGTTAAATTGTAAATTTAATTATAGGTTAAAACCTCTTTATTAAAATTTAAACAACTAAACTGGCGCAGGCCTGGTACTGGTGTTTGGTGGTGACTGCCTTTCCTATCAGGTTATTTTTGAAAAAAGTTATGAATATTTTTCTTTGAGATTTTCAGACTTTTTAGATCAAATTACGAATGAAATCTTCTGAAAAAGTGGGGGAGACATACTCATACATTTTACTGATAATGTGTGATTGGTCGAGAAAAATGTGGCAACGCCTGATGGCACCTAAGATGTTTTTCCTTAGCACAGCAGTGCTCCCTCCTATAGAGTTCTAGTCTTTAAAGAGCAATAATAGATATTTATAAAGTAAAAACATCCGCTTGATCTCCAGAGCAAATCTGTAATTTGTTAGAGTAACAATTAATATGATTAAAGGGCAGTGGCGTGGCGTGAAGGATCGATGATCGATATATCGCCATTTGAAGCTATAGTAAAGAATCGATTACTAAGGTGTTCGCTCCGAACGCCCTGATGATCGATCTTTTTCCATAGGTTTGAATGGCATAACAATCGATGTATCGCAATTCACGCCACGCCACTGTTAAAGGGGTAAATGGTACTCCCTCTGACTGCCACACGACCAATCCCCAATGGACGCTTCCTGAGTACATTTCAAAAATTCAAAGGAAGTTACGCTCAAGAGGTTATATTTGCGAATCTACGAAATCATAAAAAGGCCGATAGACCTTTCAAAAGCGCAATGACCAACAATGAAAATTTAACAAATCAGGTGCTACGATTTTTGTGAAGGAAAAATCGAAAGCATTTAAAGAAGAACCCTAAATCTTCGATTCATTCTTATCTAAAAAATGGATCGGTCGCCATTTTCTGTAAGAAGGCAAACTTTTTTTATTCTTCATTTATCCCCGTGAAGTGCCTCATTTCCAATGAGGGCATTTCACCATAACGGTACGGTTAAGTACTTACTTTCCGTGATTTCGTTCGTGGTGGAAAGCTTCAGCACCGAGCAAAATGTCCACCTACCTCAAAGTCATTTCAGTAGCTATGGATGTTATTTTTAAAAATCACCAAATAGTTATGTCCCTGTTGAGAGTATTCCGAAATTCATCACACACTGGAAAAAAAAACACATTGGATCTAGAGTCCAGACTCTTGGAAACATTGACAAGAAAAAATACTCTTGATACAATCGGATTTTTGCTTGAATCAAAACGAAATCCGCTTAAATTAAGAGGCTTAGTTCTTGATTTAAGCTAGATTCTGACTGAATCAAGAGTACGTTTTCTTGTCGATGTTTTTAAGAGTCTGGACTCTAGATCCAATGTGTTTTTTTTTCCAGTGCACGGAAAACAAAAAGCACGAGGTTGTTGGATGATATGGACGTTTCGAATTAATTGTGGTAGTACCCCAATTAACTATATGGTAGCACCCCAATTAATTATGGTAGTACCCCAATAAATTCGGTAACTAACCCATATGTTGCGTTACTACCCTAACTTGAGTTGCGGTACTACCACAATTAATTAGAAATGTCCATATCGTCCAACAAATTGAGGTAGTACCACAATTTTAGGGGATAACCCCTGACACTTTTTTTCCGTGGATCCGCCCAACGCACCCTCAAAAACGTAAAATTCAGCAGATTGGTAAGACCGAATTGTTGAGAGCTCCAGCTCGGAATCACAGACTCTCCCGCGAAAGTGAGTCAGAGAAACAACTCATTAACACGGTTGCCATTTTGGACATATTATGAGCATCCCTTGAAGCTTTTCGCGCCACAAGTTGAAGCTGATATCTGTCCAACTTCCAACAGCAACACTGATCATCACTGTCTGGTAAGACGACCAAGTTAAGTGAAGCTGCACAATAAACCGTACAGTGTAATTAGAAGCTGTTGACTCGTTAACCTTCGGTTCGAAGCCCTCAGTCTCCACCCCCCCCCCCTCTTCTTCCCTCTCAAAGCGTCGCACAGCTAGAGTCCAGGAAGGTCGGACGAAATGTGGAAACTTTAAAGGCTTTAAACTCCGTTTATACAAAACTTTGAGGTTCTAAAAGTGGTTCCATTGGTTTCCTCGTAAAATTTTTCGCCGGAAGCACCCCTTAAAATTTAAAATGTGGCCAAATAAACATCAAAATTTGCAGTTTTAGTCAAAAATTTCATGTCTGACCTCTCGAATTGACTCGATCCACTGTGCGTCGTCGCGAAGATATCAGAGAATAGCGCGCGAAAAAGTCTGTGCTAGGGACTGAGATCTGGACTAAATTTGACATGAGGAGGTCATGCAACATTTTGGAGGAAAGTAAGTTAGGAGTAGTTTAGAGCCAGACAGGCCGCACGTTTTCTCCGGAAAATACTTTAAACGCGGGAGAAAATATTTTGAACGTGAATAAGTGCGTTAAAATTCATATTGAGCATCATAATTTCTATGGATGGATAAAACATCGAACCTTCTAATTTCGGATTGATCTCAATATGATTCTGCGCCTTTCTCTGGCTGTCATCCTAAGGAAGAGCGCCGTATGAAACTTCAGACGCTGCTACATTTCCTTCAATTAAACCTTAATTTACCGGGAAAATTGTGAATTTTTTTTTTTTAATTTCTCGAGACAATTTCGTTCACAATTAAAGAGGCGGAGAGGCGAGATTTTCAAACACCGCAAACGAGATACTTGGTTGCAGACTGACGCCGTCGATATAGTTCCTTTTAATTTAAATGCGTTCAAATAAACCACCTGATTTTTGCACTTCAATGTTCTTTGTGATTTAACTCTTTTGTACATAGTTCCTTTGACTGCAAATAGAGTCCCTTTATTCTGAGAGTCAAGACAACACCCCCTCATGGAGTCACACACGGGAATAAAGATTACAGAAATTGAACGTTTTTTGTAATCTTTGATCGGCCCATTCTCAAATTCCTTTCTCCGTTCCCTCTCTCATTCCGTTTGTTCCTTGCCGAACCCGTAATTCCCTGGTCCATTCCAGATTATAATCTTTGCAATCGGTAAAAATGTAATCTTTACTCCCGTTTGTGACACTGTGAAGGCCTATAATACGGGAACCAATCAGAAATGGATTCACATTGTCTTGACTCTCAGTATGAAGGGACTCTAGCTGCAAATACGTCGAATTTTACATGGAGTTGCTTGAAAACCGCTCGATGGGAGCTTTCCGCGCGTGGTACAGTGACACACATTTCCGAGCTGCATTTCGACCTGCGAAAAATGCCCTCTTACCCGACTTAATGACGCTCACTCACACACTCGCAACCACCCGCGAACGCACACGAGCAACCGGTTTCCCGGCGGTGACAGCTCCGAACACTTCCAGCGGTTCTAGCGGAGCATTCGTGAAATTAATCACAAAATAAACACAAGGTCGCGTTACTGGATCGGTTGCACTTGACTCGCGACTCGGTACCCCCCCCCCCCCCCCTCCGATGACCGCACTCACGCTCGCACGTTCAGGCATTGACCCCTTTAAAGTCATGTTTGTCATATAAATTCATCGGATGGAGAGTTACTGCTGCCGTGCTGAGGAAAAACGCCGTAAGAACATTCGAGAGTTGCCAAATTTCCGTCGATGAAACGTGTATTTTTGACAACATTCATGCATTTTTGTCCTTGAAATTTTCAGGTATTTCGGAATGAATTGCGTACAAAATTGTTTGAAAATTTTTAGGGGGAAAATATTCACAATTTGCCCGGTAAATTGGGTTTTTATCGAAGGAAATTCTGGCAACGCCTGAAGGTTCATACGGCGTTTTTCCTTAGCGAGGCAGAGTGGATCTTTTGCGTGTCTTTTTTCGCGCGTTAATTATGCCTCGAACAAATGAGCTTTCGTTTATCTGTTTGCACTAATGATTTTTGTTTCGTTAATTCCTGGTCATTTAATTTTTTTTTTTTTATATTTGTTGTTTTTTCTCTATTTGATTCTGTTAGAAGGGAAACGTATAAAGGAGTGAAGTTGATGACAATGCAACGGCTTTAAAGCGGAGAATCGGAGCCAAGGTTCTGTTTGAAAAAGTTACCGGTGAGCGGAACGCACTGAGACGAGGGTGCACGTTATGATATTGCTCGTATTATGTAATGGTTTTGTGAGTGATTATATTTGGTGTAAATTTAAGTGAGTAATGCCGTTTTTTTAAGCTTTGCTTGGTAGAATAAGTGTGGGGCTTCAGGGGGATTCTGGCGGTTTTTGAGTACCCACAGGTCCTTCATTTCGAAATTATTTCCCCAGCCCCCACACTGGAAAAAAAAAACACATTGGATCTAGAGTCCAGACTCTTGAAAACATTGACAAGAAAAAATACTCTAGATTCAATCAGATTTTTGATTAAATCAAAAGGAAATCCGCTCAAATTAAGAGGCTTGGTTCTTGATTTAAGCAAAACTCCGATTGAATCAAGAGTATTTTTTCTTGTCGATGTTTTTAGGAGTCTGGACTCTAGATCCAATGTTTTTTTTCCAGTGCATATGAGGGGCTTGGAAGACAAGTGCGATTTTCTCTTTCGAAAAATACGTGTTTGAAGTTGCGAAATTACAAGGATCCTTATGTCGGAAAGAAAGTTCAAACTGACCTTTTGATGGTTTAAAACTGGAATTTGGGAGCGCACAGTATTCTCAGAATATGTATTTTCGATCGTAGTGCATACACCTTTTTTCGTGGAACATCGAAAATGAGAAAATAATACATCTCAACATTGATGGTCAAATTACTCTCTTCACCCACAAAATAATCTACAAATCTTTGATGGGTATGACATCAAAAATGTGTCAAAAGAGTAATATGATCAAAGATGATACTTCGGCGAAAATACACGTTCAATTGCACGCCTGATAACGGGGAAGAATCTTCACTGTTATTCGGAAATGACAGTCACTGATACATTGATACAACTATTCGTGCTCCAGGGGTGACCATGTTGCATACCCTAAAAACTGAAGGCGTTTTGCCCTCTCAGAGGCGCGCCTAGCCCTACCATGATCCCATAAACGACTCGCTTGAGCCTCAAACGGCGGTGAAGCATTGCTATTTCTAACAGTATGATATTACTGACAGGGCTGCCACTTTAATTGGGGACTCCAAAGCTGAAAACACGGCAACCCTGCTAATAGTCCGAGAGCCAGACGACTTTGAGTGACAAACTCGGGATACATGTTTTGACCCCCTAAATCGATAGCCTTGCATGCACTGAAACGGAAAATTTTTGTCTGCCGCCCTCTAGCCTGTGCCATCACCCTCATCTAGGCCCTCAAAGTGGTCCAAAAAACACCATCTGGTGACAAACTCCTGACGCTCGGCAGACAAGTCTATTATTAAAGATCATACCCAGGGTGACTAGAAAAACTTTGTCTGCCGCCTTCTAGCCTGTGCCATCACCCTCATCTAGGCCCTCAAAGTGGTCCAAAAAACACCATCTGGTGACAAACTCCTGACGCTCGGCAGACAAGTCTATTATTAAAGATCATACCCAGGGTGACTAGAAAAACTTTGTCTGCCGCCTTCTAGCCTGTGCCATCACCCTCATCTAGGCCCTCAAAGTGGTCCAAAAAACACCATCTGGTGACAAACTCCTGACGCCTAGTGCGGTTGCAGATGTACTCCTGTGAGCAGCTTGTGTAATAAAGTTTGAATGATACATCATTCTCTTCGTTTTTTCGTGTAGAATCCGATTTTCGATGTTGTCAAGTCCAAAAATGATGCTGGTGCCCCCAATTCAAGATGGCGCCCAAAATGGCCGCCCCGGGGGTCAAAATTCCAAAATTTGAGAATATTGTCGAGTTTGGTATCCATTTATATGTAATTTTGGTCGTAGAATTCATATCTGGTGTCAAAAAATAATTTCAACCCCTTAGGGTCCGTCAAATCCAAGATGGCGGCCAAAATTTCAACTTTAATGATAATTACCCAAGATGCACCTTTCACTGTCGAATGACGTGTCTTCATTTATGTTAATTAGGTCAGAAAACCTACAAGGGAGGTCTACAATGCCACTGCACCCTATGGAGGGCCAGGGTTCACCCCCTCCTACCCCCAATATGGCCGCCGCGGAGGGCATAAATAGTGACATTCTCTCAGAACGTCATAGTAGGTGTCCATTCCTATGTAATTTGAGGCGTAAATTCCAAATTTCAAGTCATAAATCGCAAATGTGAGACTTGCAATGGCTTATACCCTATATGGGGCCAGGGGAACCCCCTCAACCCCCTCTTCTTTCTAATATGGCTGCCATGGGGGGCATAAATAGTGAAATTCTCTCAGGACGTCATGTGAGGTGTCGATTCTTATGTAAGTAGAGGCTTATATTCCGAATTCCAAGTTGAAAATCGCAAATTAGAGGTCTGGAATGCCATTTCACCCTACGCGGAGCCAGGAGCAGCCCCCTACCCTCTTCAAAACGGTCGCCGGGGGGGGGGGGGGGGGCATAGTTGCAGTGGGATTCTCTCAAAGCGGCATGTGAGGTGTCGATTCTAATGTAAATAGAGGTGTAGATTCGGAATTCCAAGTCGGAAATCGCAAATTAGAGGTCTGGAATGCCATTACCCCTACGGGGGGCCAGGAGCAACCTCGTCCCCTCTTCAAAACGGCCGCCGGGGGGACATAGTTGCAATGAAATTCTCTCAAAGCGGCATGTGAGGTGTCGATTCTCATGTAAGTTGAGGCCATTTCACCCTACGCGGGGCCAGGAGCAACCTCGTACCCTCTTCAAAACGGCCGCCGGGGGGACATAGTTGCAGTGAAATTCTCTCAAAGCGGCATGTGAGGCAAGTACATAGAGGGTTGCCACTTTATTGGGAACTCCAAAACTGAAAACACGGCATCACTGCTAATCTATATCTGCTCCCTATCTATCGCATGGAGAGTTTGTCTTGATGTAGACGTGGACTCTCAGGATAGCGTGGGATATCCCCTCCATTTTGGCCTCAACTTGAGAGCTTTTTTTGAGCTTGGGAGTTACTTTCAGAGAAAACCAGTGGCACCATCGTGTTTCTCGCGAACTTTTACACAAGAATCAACAGTCAAATTGCAAATTCCTCACACATGCAACATCTCCATTGCCATAAGGAAATGTTGAATCCCCGAAAGTAAAAGCTTCCACCTGTCGCCAAGAGGCCGGTGGAGGGTCTCTTGTCTATAGAACCTGCGCAACTGGACATATTGAAAAGCCAGAGAGCTACTCACCTAGCTTCGTTCTTTGGTGAGTTTCGACATTTTGGGACGGGGCGGAGCCGGTCGAAGACGCCGTCTCCCCGCTGGCTGCATCGGGGGCGGTCACCCCCGGATCGCCCTCCAATTTTCTGGAGATAAACACGGACGCCTGCTCTTCCGCACTCCCGTCGAAGGAGACGTCGCACCGGGGGTCCGTCTGCAACCCGCACAGCCGCGCGAGGACCCTGCACACCACGTTGTCCTTCCGGCAGGTCTTCTTCACGAACTCGATGTCCTTCGGGATGTCGATGGCGTCCAGGGATTTCTTCGGGTCCAGGATCGTGGGCACCACGACCTCCGCCAGGTTCCTCCGGAAGAAGCTTCGTCGCTCGCTACTGATCGCGTGCGTTTTCATGTTGGTAGATTTGAATTTCCCGCCCACGATTTGAATTTACCGCGCAGAGTTTGGATTTGCCGCACTTCGAGTTTCAATGGTTGATCGTGCCCATTGTTTGCACTAATCCGCGTTGGTTGCGATCGGATGTTTTTTAGTTGAATATTAGCTCGATGAGTGTCATTATTTCAGGGCTTAAATCACTCCCCACAAACGTACTCTTGCTGTTTTCAAACAAATATATGATTATTTAATTCCACTTTTTTGGTCAAATTTCCGAAATAATGCTTGAATTTATACAGATTTCCCACCCTTTAACTCGCACGTGTAACCGTATTATAAATCGATATTTTTGTATAAACGGAACCGTTGTATACTCCTAATTAACCTACAATTCAAAGAGGTTATTTAATTATAATAGGTTGTATTTACTAAATTGCGAAGTTTAGTAATGCTCTGATTCTTTCACCGATATGAATCTTATCAGACACTAAGTTTGGTGGAGGGATGAGAAGAAAAATTTGGTTCGTTGAACGTCAATTGGAGCATTTTTTACACGTGTGTGTATTATGTTTCAAAGGTCGATTTAAAATGTTATTTTTCTTTCGGATCATTCTTTTTCGTCGCTTCCTCTTAATAAATCATTCCGGAAGTCAAGATAAAAGCTCGGGCTATCATTTTTTGTTCACTTTCTTTTAAAAGTACTTTCCCCAAACAAGCATTGCATCACGATTAACTTTTTTATCCTGGTTTGATAAAACAAATTGGCTCATTAATTAAGTAATCATGAAATTTGAAGATTCTATTCAAGCTTCCCGGTTCCGCGGTAACTTCCTATCAATCGGACACCACTTTATCTGTGTAAATTATTCCGAATTTCCTCATTCATCACCAATTTTTTCACCGAGTTTTGAGCGGGCCTTGCGGAAGTCTGGGGTGTGTTCCCTGTTCAATGACCTGAAACAGAGACACAAACAACGTGTTAAGTAACACTGATACAAAGCAATTTAATAAAATAAAAGCTTATAAAGGCATTACAACCGTCTGTGCGAAAAGATACCTCAGTATAAATGCAGACACGAAATTATTAAGAAGAAAGGTCTCATGGACATAAGTTATTCTACGGCTCAGGTGGAATTGCAAAAACCTGAAAGGGTGGGGAAGGGTATAAACCTGTTCAATATTATAAATAGTCGTCATATCTTTTTGTAAAATCCCAAAATTCTTACGCAGATTGTGGAGTTAAAAGTAAATTCTAGATCTTCCTAATGATCTCATCGTGATTTTTGAGTCAATCCCGTAAGAAACAATTGAGAGGCTTGGAGAACAAGGCATATACTTGCAGTTTTTCCTACTCGGAGGATTACGTGTTTGGAATTTCGAGATTAAATGGATCCTGATGGCGAGAAGAAAGTTCAAACCGACTTTTTGATGCTTAAAAATTGGAATTTGGTAGCCAATTTTTCACAGAACATGTATTAAGACTACTTTTACTTGAAATTATTAATATCTGAATTTGTTCAACAACTGCACTTATGCACCTTGTCCTCAAAGCCCCTCGATTCTTCTTTTTACTCAAGCAAAAGTTTACTGCAGACAGACCTGTTATACTGAATTAAATTTTATGGTAAAAATTGTAAGGTCATCATTTCATTACTTCAATCAGTATGCTCTATCATCCATTACGTAGCCACAGAGAAGACAGATTTTTGAGCACTGCGAACACAATTGTCTCAAGATGAACGTATATTTTGAGTTATTTCTGTACATCACTCTTCATCGACTTGTTCTTTCCGAAACCTAAAATTAATTAATTTATAAAGCCTACTCACCATTTCAAAGAGCAAGGAAGTTGCGACATTCCGTTTTTGAATGCAACTTTTCCCGTGTTTTTTGAAGAAGATGAACAATAAAGAATGATACCGGAAAGAAATTGATCGACCTATCGCATGGCAAAGGGTGTAAACTCTTGAAATTCTCTCATGAATTTAATTTTGCACAAGGAACCTCTACTATACTATGTTTTTTCTATTCTTTTTTGTGAATGGTTTCTCGAAAATGTTTTCTGATTAATTTATTAATTTAATTATTGTCAGAATGAAGCGTGTCTTTTTTAAACTAATTTATACCGTATTGCGATTCATAAAAATAAATTTTTATTTTTTTTCTTTTAACCTGGACTTTATGCCAACTCTTCTTCAACGTTAAAAACAAACAAACCCGGGGGTCAGCCCCCTGAACCCTAAAGAGCCAAACCCGGGGGTCAGCCCCCTGGTCCCTCAGAAGCAAACTGTCATAAAAGCCCTCAGATAAATAACAATTTTCAGGATGTCTAATTTTACCAATTAAAAAAAATTTCAAACGTCATAGCTCAAAATTTAGTTTAACAATCAGAATTCTTTAAAAAAAATCACCAATGGAGGCTACTGATATGTTGTTTTTACAACGGCTATCACATGACCTCAACAAATACGGTTTATTGAAATCAAGCAATTAATTAACTACGTAATTAAAAATCACAAATCAGGTAAATTAGCTCATCAAATAGATTATAATTTTTTGACGTCATAAAAATCCAAAATCACGGCCTGAATGCTGTAAGAGTAACAGAACGGTAGAACGCTGCTGGATTCACTTCATTCGAAGGGGAAAACAAAACTAAAAAATCTAATTTGGAGATTCCAAGATGAACTCTAAAACATTTCAATAAAATACGTTTTGGATTATATTCTCCCCTCGGAGTAATATGGACTCAGATTTATTCTACCGCTTTTTTTAAACACGCGCACAACAAGAGATTTTTTTATAAAAATAGAGAACAAACAAATCCGAACAAAAAAAATTGATCGAACATTCAACGTAATAAAAAAGATACTGCGCGCACCTTGTATACCGTCGGCACTGCAAGTCAACAATACAACAAATTGTATCAAAGGCTGACTTGGTGTTTAGATTGCGATAAGAATTTTCGAGGTGGGAAAGTGAAGATCACTTTTTTTTCTAATTGCAAGTACCCATCGCGCGTTAAAATTTGAAGGTCAAAGAACGTCAGTGCGCACGCGTCGATTGGATTCCCGCGCCTCCAAGTTCAAAACGCTGACCACTAGATATAATGTTGCCGCACTGAACGTTTCCCACTATGGACTTCGTCTACGATAGGACCGTCGTAACACGTCTAATATCTGGAAACCCCTAGAATTTAGAGACTCCTGGGGTCAAACGGCTAAACGATAAGAGCATGCTCCGAGAGTCAAAATGAATTTTTTTTCTTAAAGCGCTCTAAAGACTATACCTTTCGCCCCCTCCGCGAATTTTTGGAAGAATTTTTGTGGACCCAAATGTTGAAAAAGGTTACGGAACAAGACTCATGAAAAATCAATTCATTCATGGAATTAAAAACATGAAAATCTGAAACTTATTTACAGAGCTCTAACGAGGTCTTGGATTATTTGATCAGCGAGCCGATAGTTGAAATTGATAGACAAAGCTATAGACAAGGTTTAAAGGTTTTTTTTTAAAAAAAAAAATGTCAAGCCTCATAAAGAATCTCGAGTCTCGTCAACATCATATCATACCATCATTGCTTGTGTATTGGGTATAGTGCACACTCACACAGAGTGCATTTTTTCAAAAATTGTACGATATGATTCCACGATGTAAAAGTTGAGAAGTTACCCGAATATGCATCGTAGAATTGACAACAACCTCAAAAACAGTACTTATTACTTTTACATTCACGTAACCCTGACAATATTCCACAAATGAGCTGCAACTGGAGCAACCTTGTCCGTAATAAGTAACTTTTTTCTTACTTTCAGGCGTAAACAGAGAAAGAGAGATAGAGAGAGATGATGTATGAAATACAGCGAAGCGCTTGAGGAAGATTGCACACTTTCCGTTACATTCACGATGAGTTAATCATTCGTCTATTATAAAATAGTGTAATTGAGTGAACTCTCATTCAGACCTCGCGTTTTATCTCGATGCGACAGAAAATTCTTTATTGATATCGTGGCTTTGAATTCATTTACTTCCATAAATAGTGATTAGTGATCACGATGGAAAATTAAAAATATCAATTTACCGTGACTTTTGACTCCCGCCACGGGTGGGATATCAACACATGTCTCGAGGTGGATGTAATCTTAAGTTTACGAGGCGCAGTAACAAGTGAGAAAATATGTGCATCTATTTACGGAATAGACGATGTCTAAAATGTCTTAGACACACGGATCGATCTATTCACAAATATGTTGCGTAATAACACCTGCTTTATCATATTGAATTAAGAAAAATAATTTTCTTCGGTTTTTTTCCTTTTTTCTTTGAGTTCCAATCAAATTTTCAGTCGTATATAAGTACATTAAGTTTAGGTACATTATAAGGGTGCTACCCACCGGTATTAGTCTTACCTCATACTTGTAAGTGAGAGTCCCAAGGATTTCAAGATTAGTACAGAGTACACCCTGGTCCATTATGTTTCAAAGAGACTCGTATCAGTGTTAAAAGAAAAACTAGGAGGACAAGGTAAAAAGTGCACAAATTTAAGTTTACCCCCACTTTTACGACTGAACCGAATTCTCTATAAGTGAAATCTTATAAAAAGTGTTTTGGCCGCGTAAAAACTTTTTCGAGAGCCAACTATGAACCTTCTTTTCATTGGACACTTGTATTTCTAGGTTAAGATATCATGAAAAGAACCTGCATTTCTCTCTATCTCTCTTTTTTTTATGGAGCGTCATTTAATAACCTGCTTGTGGATACGTTTTAAAGATACAAAAGATAAAAAGTGCTTTGAAATTGAAATGATTAGTAAAAAAACATGAATTCTGTATTTCAGTTCAGCACTGAATTTTCGCGTATCTACGAGTATCTGAGCGTAGAGAAGACATGTTTTCTCTCCAACTTGGCGTTGATTCCATCGCAGCAACTCAACAATATTTAAAGCCAATCGCTGTAGGTCTATGTAGCAAAAACATTTCAGTCGTACGCGTTTACACATTTGCGCATGAAAAAGGTTATCTAACAGATGCGACGGAACACTTCTACGTCAAAAGAGCACGTTGCAAACGTGAAGTTATGCGATTTTGCCAACAACATTGTTGAGTGCAGAAATGAAACTATCAAGTAATTACCTATATTCGACCTCATATAAATTCTTTTTTTTAAAAACCACAAAAATATGATTTGCTAGTAAGGGAAATTTGTCTTGGACTTTAAAGAATTTTGTAACAAAATATATGGCTAGCGACGAAATAAAACACGAGAAGAGATTAGGTTACATTTGATGTAGTTGAGTTGATTTGAGTTAATGCCATCATTTAATCGTCCGCCTCGGAAACTAAAAATCTTAATAGTATCTTTGTGAAAAAGAGTGGGTCTATTTCAACATTTTAAAATTGCGCAATACCGTTTTTTTCGTACGGGTAGATAACTGACCTAATCTCATGGAATTTTTTTCCTTACAACCATTCAAATTCGGTGCCATATTTAGAAAAAGTTTTCTGGGCGGTGCATCAGCACGAAACTGAACTATTGATAATTTTGAGACGTTCCAAATGGTCTCACAAGATTTTTTTTTTTTTTTTTTTTTTTTTTTTAAAAAAAAATCAATTTTATTTTTCTCAAACTATACTGTAAACTGCAATGCGGTTATTGTACCTTATTGTGTAGAAACGTATTGAATCACGATTCAATTTTTTTTCCTGAAACTTTTGGCGAGAGGATCTATTTGACCTTCACCACTTTACATGCCATAGACTAATTTTCGTACCTATTTTTTTCTCTCAAGGTGAAGATTAATCCTTTCTCAATATTACTTCGGTCCGAATGAACTTTTCATAATGATAAGTAACTTCGAAGTGCATGCTTACAGCTCTTTCCTAACGCACTGACTCACAGCTTTTCAAGGTCCGAATCTACGGCAGTTACTGTCAATCGCGTCCTTCACTTTCCTAAAACTTTCAATCAAATACCGTTGAACTCGAAAAAGTTCGATCATAAAAAGACGGCCGATGACTTTAGCGGGAATGATTTGCATTTTTGACCCGAGCAGATGTTAAAAGTTGTCTCAACTTCACCTGCAAGGACGAACCACGAGCCTCTGTGAATTATTATTATAACGCACTTTTCCTTGACTATCTCGCTGCACAAGTGATCAATGATCATCCTCTCCTGCAGTCCTACTCCTAACTCATATCGATAAACCTCCAATTCTAAAAGAGTCGAGTTTGAAGATAATTACAGGCTTCACATTCCGCGAGAAAATGTTAGTGTCAAGTTGACTTGAAGTGCAAACATTCAAGGAATAATCACTGTATTTGAATTTTGAAATAATTGAAATTTACCAAATGGAGTATATCGTAGTGAACAGTTCTTATTCGTAGTATGCCTCCCAAATTACTTTAACAGCGCAATGAAACTGATTTATGCATTAACAGGTGAAGAAAACAAGGTAACAAGGTGGAGAAATGGTGCTGGGTCCACACCATTTCGCGGGGAAAACAAAGCCAAGAAGTTCCAAAAATTAAAATTAGAGTCAAAATTAATTTTTTTGAACTCTAATGCGCACCAGTACGAAACTGAGAGGGAGAGTGTTCAGCTCAGGCAGTTTGCATTGGAATATTAAGTTGGAGTCACGTCGAGAGATCCATACCGGTTTGGGCCTTTTTAGACCTCATCTGTAGATCACACTCGGCAGTGAACCCCCCTCAGTTTCGTACTGGTGCGCATTAGAGTTCAAAAAAATTAATTTTGACTCTAATTTTAATTTTTGGAACTTCTTGGCTTTGTTTTCCCCGCGAAATGGTGTGGACCCAGCACCATTTCTCCACCTTCTTGCACTAACAGGTCTATTATGAATGTATTGGGTTATACAATGTTACACTCAAAATCAACAATTCAGGTAACTGCATGCCCGGCTTTGACTTTTCACCTCGACGCGACAATTCAAATATAATTATTCTGCAAGTATTATTATTAGGGGAGGTTGACAAGATATACAGGGTGATCCACGGTTAAACAGCCGGATTGCAGGAGCGTGTTCTATAGGGGTCAAAATAAGACTTTTTTGTTGTAGAAAGTTTTTTTCAAAAGTGCCCCCAGTCGGAGCTACGGCTCATTTCCCCTGAATTTTGGCAAAGTTTATGAATTATCCTATGAAAATTGGAACTTTCCTGTATTTTTATACCATGAATTCATAATTTATCTAAAAAAAATGGAAATCTCAATTTAAAGAGGGGGTTCGGGGGTGTTCTGGCTCCAGCAGCCTGGCCGTTCAACCCAGAATCACCCTATATAAAAGAATTCTCAGAGCAATATGGGGGGTTTGGAGGACCTTTGCCTATAATGCCGCAGATTTGGGAGCTTTTTGAAACTTGGGAGTTCATTTTAGAGAAAAACCAATGACACGATCGTGTTCTTCATGAAATGTGTCTCACGAAACAGTGCTAATATCATTAATCCCTGACGCAAGCAAGAGCTCTATTGTTGACGCTAGATGCGGATATAGCAATTTGGCAACACCGGATTTTCTCCATTTAAACCTATGTTAAGTAATCGATTCTCGTTGGGGCACCTGGCCCTTCCAAGAATCGAAACATTTTCATAGGTTTAAATGGAGAAAACCGGGTGTTACCAATTTTCTGGATCTGCCAATGGTTGTCGCCTTCTTTTCACCATGGTTTTAAACGCTCAGCCGATAGGCAGCGCTTTTTGATTTCGACTTGCCTCTAGAATACTAGTATACTAGTGATAATTCGTTTAAATGGCGCACCAGCTCATCGATGTGTAGGCTTTTGGGGGGGGGGGGGGTCCAGTTTTAAAATAAATAAAGCTGTGAAAACCGTATTTTACGCTTTTAACGTAATGCGTGGGTAGTTTCGATTGTTTGTCTATAAGAAAATTCCTTAGCGGTAGAGTAATTCTTATCGAAATTGATCGTTGAACTTAAATGAAGCCTAAAAAAAAAACGCGCCTGATGAGCTCAAAGGTGACTTTCACTTTCGGGAAACAAAAAAAACGCGTTTACGGTTTCCTTGGTAACCTTTGTTTGCTATCAGCTGATGTTTTATTTCCATTTCCCAGCCAAGTCGACGGAGTTTATACTTCCTTTCTTCACTAAATACATTGACTAACACCTGAGCGCTTTTCTAATACGACAGTATTAGAACTTTCCCGCTGGTTCCTTCTTCTCCCGGTGGACCGAATAGTCCGAGAGCCCGATGACATTTTGCGACAAACTCGTGACACAAGTTTTGACCGCTTGAATCAATAGCTGCACTCAAATTGACACTGAAAATGATCATTGGCCACGTTGTAGGGTGTGCCAACACGTGGCAGACAACCATTTACCGTGTCAGTTCAGATTCAAGTAGTCAAGACTTGCGACCCGAGTTTGTCCCAAAATGTCGTCGGGCTCTCGGACTAGAAGAAAATGCGGAGCATTTTCATTTTAACCGCCTGTTAAGTTTCCAGCGATAGTCGGTTGGCAAGTGGAAGCAACGGGCGGCGATTCCGAACATGCGAGATCTCGTCGAGTGCTAGCTGCTCTCCTTGACCGGATCTTCCGTCAATTCGCCTTCATCGGCCCGTTAGCTCTTATCTCGCTCCGACTTCAGCTCCAGCCAGCACCGTTCGCGTTTTCCCATTCATTTCTTTCCGCCGATCGGATCGGGCCAACGGTCAGTGGTCACCCGGCCCGGCGACGACGCCGAGAAAAATAGGTAATTATAACTACTCCCACTCCGAACGGCGGCGTCGCCGTTACGACATCGTCGCCAACTCAGCGCCAAAGGCTCCGACCGACCATGAGTCACGTGCCGTTGGGATACAATGTAGACCCGGGCTTTTAGACCCACTTTTCTAACCTACTATTTGCCTTTACTCGTTTCTAGAGTTAGCATCAGAGACTGGAGGAGACCTTCCACAGGCCTTTTGGCGACAGGTGGAAGCTTTTACTTTCGGGGATTCAACAGTTCCTTATGGACAATTATAAGGGAGCAACAGTCATCACCCTAATTTCGGCCGTTGACCTACCTACATGGTCCATGATGAGCTTCGGGTGACGTCATGAGCCAAACAAGTTTCCTAAACTTCGGCCATTTTCGGCTTGTTTGCGAAACGAAACTGCCAACACGTTGTTAAACATCAACCAGGTAGGTAATTCAACAGTAGAATGCTGAAGTCCCGAAAGTAAAAGCTTCCACCATGGCCAAGACACTAGTGAAGGGTCTCTTGTCTCTAGTTAG
Source organism: Bemisia tabaci (assembly GCF_918797505.1). Lineage (NCBI taxonomy): Eukaryota > Metazoa > Arthropoda > Insecta > Hemiptera > Aleyrodidae > Bemisia > Bemisia tabaci. The sequence goes on along the minus strand of NW_027311737.1, from coordinate 258,981 downwards.
CATGGACGAGAGAGTGACCAAAGGTAAGTGAAACGTAGGTGTGTTCTTGCCGACCCTTTTGGCCGAAACACGGCTTTTCATCCCCCCCGCACCGGCGCACAGTGGATCGAGTCAATATGAGAGGTCGGACAAAATCTGGCAACTTTATACACTTATAACTCCGTTTATACAAAACTTTGAGGTTCTTAAAGTGGTTCTAATTGTTTCCTCGTGTAATTTTCTTCCAAATTCACTCCTTGAAATTTAAATACGGCGAAATAAACATCAGAATTTGCAGTTTTAGTCAACAATTTCATGTCCGACCTCTCTAATTGATTCGATCCACTATGCGGCGACCTGTGGGCTGCTTGTAGAAATTGATGGACACAGTTATAGACAAAGCAGACAAAAGGGATATGGAGGGATCCTTTAAATGGAAGCGGGTAATTGCAATAGACAAAGAAGGTAGGTAATATACCTCCAGACAAGTAATAGTGAGCACTACCATTTTAAAGCACTTTTTAGTACTGTTCCATTAGCTTCAAGACACTGCAACTAGGAGATTCATTATCAGGGCGTCATCTTCAAGGGGTAATGGCGTATTACCATGTAAAACAGCATTAGTTAGGAAATATGTTGAGTACAAGATAGGAGTAAGTGCGGTCAAACGCAACAAGCTGTTGCCTTGGAAGGAATATCACCTAGCATTTTCGTGGAGCATATTTTTCCCCTCTTTTGAGGCAGTATTTAAAGTGCAAATATGTAAATCGAGTCTAATGCTGCAGAGACTGCCGACATTTTCCTATCATTCAATCTTCTTTTTCTCCTTTTTCTCCCCAACACGCGATCGTACATCGCAAATGCATTTTTTAAAAGGATGTTGCTGCAAGGGTCCGTGATTGAAAACTTGTTTCTGGTCTGCGAGGAAAATGGTACCATTTTCACATTAACTGATGCTGATTTTTTCCCCGACTGAGACTGAAAGTGTTTGTTTCAGCCTTACATGTAGCAAAGAGTACACTCATAGCAAAAATGAAACCCGTTCCAGACTCTAGTTAGAATACTTTTCTCCTCCAGCCCCTTAATAATGCATTTATACCTTTATTATTGTTGGCTAGATGTGATCTTTGTTATGATTTCTAGAACAAAAGATAAAAAAGGGCTAAACATTATTGGAATCCCATGTCAAAATATGAGTGTTTATGAGAGTGTCAAACTTTGAACCTTCAAAGTGGTACCTTTTTGCTTTCTGGTCCTTGCTATCATGGTAAATTATAAGAAAAAATACACTAACAACATGGGTATAATAAGGCTAAAAAATTGTAAGACACAGCCAAGACGCGCAGGGCCAATTACATGCTCATTCTCAAATCCATAGAAAGCTAAAAATTGAAAAATCAGAAATGAGCTTGAAACTGATCTATAGGTAGAAATTATTGTAAGTCAAAAATCAGAGCAAAGATGGAAAGCGGGGCACAACCAGCTCCTCTTTCCAGAGAAAGAGGCAAGAGGCTGATATCATGTCTAAAGTCTGAAACAATATTACTGAGATTTTTGCGAAAAATTAAATAGGAAAGAAAATTAAAAAACGTGACGTGTAGCTAGGTTTATTCTGATTAAAGTCCAAATAAGACAATGACCTGATCCTAGGGCAGCGCCGATAATCGGAGCGAGGTAGCTTTTTGCCGTCCGCGCCAGTTACGAGGTGTCAATGATCGATTCTCGATATTTCCCCAAGTGAAGCTATGGTAAAGAATCGATTATTAAGGTGTTCGATGCGGACACCCTATCTATCGATCCTTTTCCATAGGTTTAAATGACAGATCAATCGATATATCGCCAAGCACGCCAGGTTACCGACCGGTGCCGTGACAAATCGTGGCCGAGACCTGCGGGCCGATTGTTGAAACTTATAGACAAAGCTATAGACAAAGACGACAAAAGGGATTTGGAGGGATCCTATTGGTGGAAGCAGGTGGTGGCAATGGACATAGGAGGTAGGTAATGGACTAACTAACGGCAACCCACTAAAGACCCGACAGTTAGTCCATCATTTTCTTCCTTAGTCTATAAGAACCAACCATGTCAACCAATAGGATCGCTCCATACTCCCTATGTCTTCTTTGTCTATCGCTTTGTCCATCAGTTTCAATAATCGGCCCGGCCCGCAGAGGAGTTTTAAATGATGCATACTTTGATAATGGGTAGTTTAGCGGCAACCTTTGAGAGACCGTATATGGATAGTCCATCATTTTCCCCTTATATAGTCTATAACAACCCGTCACCCGTTTCAATCAATAGAAAACTCTGTTTTTCCTTCGTCTTCTTTGTCTATAGCTTTGTCTATCACTTTCAATAATCAGCTCGCAGGTATTATTGCTAAAGCATAGGATGTTTCGAGCAGCCACTTGGTCTCTTCGAATAAGGAATTTTGAATGACTTGCGTGGACAATCTCGGAGACTTTAACGAAAGAGTAGGAAAATAATCAGTCCACTGCTGGCGGGAATTTGGGTGGGCCTCATCAGGAAAATTTTAGAAAATTGATCTACTTTGGTTGTTTTTTGTGGCTACTCTCTCGTAAAATTTAACAGTATGAAAAGAAGGTTCACCGCTACCTATAATCCTCAAAAAAACCTCTCGAACATTTTCCTTTTGCCTATCGCATCATACATTCAATGAAGCGAGGAAATGCACCGGTTTGAGGGCTATTTTCTATTTGTAGATTTTCTTGACAAAAAGGGTGAGTTAACTTCTTTTTCAGTAACTGACATGCTATGCGAGGAATCGGTTAATCTGCCATTTAAACCAACCGAAAATGATCTATTATCAGGGCGTTCGCAACGAACACCATAATAATCGATTCTTTACCGTAGCCTCTAATGGGAAATTTCAATAGTCGAAATGATTCTCACGTGGTTATAGGCGTTTTCAAGGTTTCCCCCCTCCTTATTTCTTTCCAAAAACAAGAGCTTTAAATAGAGTGAAATCATACGTGAAAAATATGCGTGACAGTGGCTAGATCTTTTGTTAATTTAGGCTTGGTTTTCTTACGTCTCTCTTTGGGCCAACCTGATCGGCGACGAACCGACGATTGAGGAAAACTATTAACGAGTGAATTTGAAAAATCACGATGAAAATTACATGCAATAAGAAGTAAACTTTACACATTTTAAATGTGCTGAACGTAATTTTCATGCAATTACATCTGTAGCGAGGGCTAGGGCACAATATCGCTTAACTGAAAATTTTGGCGAAAATGAGTTAGCGATTTTGCCGAATTCTGCAATGAAAAATACGTAAGCTGATGTTTTTACCTTTTTCCGCAATTCCGAGTAAGACCGCTATTGTGACGCTGTAAAATTTGAAACCATTATACAACTATCCTCAACTCACCCATCCTAACTAAATCATAACACTATTTTCCACGTAATCATCTCTCTCTCTCATTTCAATTCGTATGTAGTTGGCTGTATGCCCCACTGGGATAAAATCCATTAAACCGACAGGAAAATAAAATCCAACCTCAAAATTACAAAATCGCGAAGTTTTTTCTTTGTCATGTAAAATCGTCAGTTTTTTGATACACGGTATTTTTCCTTAGTCATTGATACACAGACTTCTTAGCTGGTTGTATGTCTTTCCTGGTCCACCAACTGGACCAACTGGCACCAACTGGTTTTCTGGTTTCTGGTTCTTTGGTTGGTCCACCGGACCCATTTATTTTTATTCATATCTTTTCTGTATCTAGTAAACCTCGGATTATCCGAACTAATACGGGGGCCCGATCAGTTCGGATAATCCAGAGCTAGTCACTACTTTTCGTGAAATGAATGAAAAGTCGATGAAATTAGTGCAAACTACTGTAATTTGATACTTTGGTAGGCAAAATTAGCATTCAAATATTTAGTACGCTAACACAAAAGTTTGATTGGTGTTGACCTATTTAAAATATTCTGTGACTTTCTAAGCGCACGGCCAACTTTTTGGCTATTACCTCTCTAATAATGGAGTAACTTTCGACGAATGAGTTCGGATAGTCCAGAGTTCAGATAATCCGAGGTTTACCGTGTTCCCAAAAGTTTCCCAATGCTTTTCGCGTTTCGAAGCTCCTCAACAGTTTATTTATCTTCAGAACGTTCCGAATCATGACAGTTAGCTTCGGCTGTAAGACTCCTGGATGGTCCTTGAAATGATGTGACTCAGATTCATTAATAGTGTGAGCAGTAAGCAAGGTGTTGGGTGTTGCAATTATAATGACAGTGTCCACTGCATTGGCACGCTGAGTTCAGTAGTTCGCTGTGCTGCTAGCTAAATATTAATAGCCTCAGCTGGAGTCTCGTGCCGCTAACTTGGGACAATGCTCAACGCTACATTGTAGAGATTGGGACTCTGCAGTCGATGGTATAGATGGCTACGCAAAGAGATAAACGTCTGGTTTGAAGATTCACAGCATATTGCAGAGATCTTTTTGTACCCGACTTTGTTAGATGATAAGGGTGTTTCCAATGGAGATGTTGCATGTGTGAGGAATTTGCGATTTGACTCTCGATTCATATGTAAAAGTTCGCGAGAGACACGATGGCGCCACTGGTTTTCTCTGAAATCATCTCCCAAGCTCAAAAAAAGCTCTCAAGTTGAGGCCAAAATGGAGGGGATACCCCACGCTATCCCGAGAGTCCACCTCTGCATCAAGACGAATTCTCCATGCAAAGATAGGGAGCAAATACATCAGCAGTGTTGCCGTGTTTTCAATTTTCGAGTCCCCAAGTAAAGTGGCAGCCCTGTCAATATATTTGCTCCCTCTCTTTGCATGGAGTGTTTTTCTTGATGTAGAGGTGGACTCTCAGGATATCGTGGGTGGGATATCCCCTCCATTTTGGCCTCAACTTGAGAGCTTTTTTTGAGCTTGGGAGTTGATTTCAGAGAAAACCAGTGGCACCATCGTGTTTCTCGCGAACTTGTACGAAAGAATCAACAGTCAAATCGCAAATTCCTCACACATGCAACATCTCCATTAACTGTGGTAGTGCGGCAACTCAACTTTGGGTAGTACCGCAACACTTGGGTCAGTAACCTAATTTATTTTTGGGTACTACCACAATCAATTGGAAATGCATGTATGATCCAACAACCCGTGTCTCATTTTTTGTGCGGATAGTAGGTACATTCAGATTGGTATACGGAAAAAAACACGGTTACTCCAGGACCGTGGATTTGGTAAGATTATTGATGAGCATAACCATGCTCATGAAAGCATTTTTATGCGCAGAGTAATATTGCGATGAACACGGCAACATCATCGAGCTCCTAACAATGAATTTGGCCCTTAACTGTTAGTAGCGTGATGGTAGAATATAATTGGTAATTGATGGTGATTATTAATTTTTATTACCGTGGGATCCCGTTTGACATTTTTACCGTGGTAACCGTAGAATACTTGTGTTTCTTTTTTCTCGGTGTGTAATAATGAAGATCGCAATAAGTTTGAACCATTTTGATTAGAAAATACGCAACAGGGAAAAATTAAAAAAACGTGAATGTAAGAACCTTTGAGTTATTTCAATTTTGACTGTATCTCTTGTTGTCGACTCTTCTCTCTCTTCTTTTTATCTCTATTGTCAATAATATTAGCAAAGCTATGAGTTTAAATATTTATGTTCATGAAACGTCGTTAAATTGTTTACCTCGTCTGATGTTAATGCCGGTAAACTTTCCCTGTAAGTGAAGACTCACTTAAATTAGAAAATTCACTTTTTTTTCTTCAATACCATGAAATAATGAAACAGAACGAAGCAAAAAAAACAAGAGATAAAATGAAGGAAACCCCTAAATTCATATTCTTTATGCTGAAAAATGACTTATGAGCCCTAGACAGTCTTCGCGAGGCCCGGTGTAATTATAATCTATTTATGAACAAGAAAAAAACACTGACAAATTGGCCCAAAACTGTTAGTAACATGGTGGTAGAATAAAATCGGTAATAGGTGGTGATTATCAATTTTTGTCGGGTTTTCCTTGGTATTTCCTGAGAATCGTTTAATGGCATCGGCAATTGGTGCGATGATCGCCCTCAAGTGAGCCTAGAGTCAAGATTCGCGTCATGCTCATAACGGCCGGCGATTTAATGTCATGTATGATTTTGCGGGATGCTGAGCGGGGCTTACTGACACGCGTGATCTACTGATGAGGTCTAATAAGACCCGACTCGGTATACCTAGATCTCTGAGAATAACCCCAGCTTGGTATTCTTAGAGTCCCTTTATACTGAGAGTAAAGACAGTGCGAATCTTCACAGTGTCACAAACGGGAATAAAGATTACATTCTCACCAATTACAAAGATTATAAACTGGAGTGGACCGGGGAATAGGAGGTACAGCAAGGAACAAATGAAATGAGAGTGGGAACGGAGACAGGGATTCGGGAATTGGTTGATCAAAGATTACAGCAAACGTCCGATTTGTGTAATCTTTATTCCCGTTTGTGATCTCACAAGCCGCGTTGTCTCAACTTTCCCTATAAAGGGACTTGAGTATGATTATCATACACTTCTCAGCCGATGATACGTGTTCCTCTAGGTCGAGTTTGTTTATATTGGGCCAAGTTTGGAGCTCCATGATAGTCTAAAACTGATGAACCAATCCGAGAGCGGCACAGGGATGGCAATACTCTCCCGTATACAGGTACTCTAATAAGGGAGAGAGAGAGAGAGAGCGAGGGGGGAGAAAGAGAGAGAAAGGAGGCGGGTAGGTTGAATTTGGTCAAGGTGAGGATCCTGCGTACACGATGAGCTTCGAGCGCGGACCGGCGCGCAGTGGATCGAATCAATCATGGAAGTCGGTCATGAAATGTTTGAATAAAACTGCAACTTTATATGTTTATTTCGTCACATTTTAAACTTACAGGGGTGCTTTGAGAAGAATATTTCACGAGAAAACCAATGGAACCACTTTAAGAACCTCAAAGTCTTGTAGAAACGGAGTTATAAGCGTTTTAAGTCCTCAAATGTTGTCCGACCTCTCCCATTGGCTCGATTCACTGTGCGGCGTGGCGCGACTCACGAGCACGAACTGCGCACGCGCGTTCGAGCTCACTTCCCAACGGAACTGCACATCAATTACGGGCCGATCGCAGCAGGTGCCGAAATCCAAGCTTCCAATTCCGTCGTTTTAACCGTTTTTGTACTCGCTGTCGACACGTAATGCGTCGAGTGTCACGCAAATCCGGCATGCAACCTTGCGCGATGCAAGCACAGAGATATCGTCGGTGAACAGAACTTGATAGCTTGTCGGAATGGGTCACTTTCAGAATAGCAAATAGATTTTCCTCCCTCGATAAACTTTTTATTTTATACAAAAATAATTGTGTAAATTTTAATACTCTGCATGCATGAAGCATTTTTTAAAAGAAAAGAAGAAGTTGCACAATTTTCAAAACACTGTAATCCCGCCGGTTCCTTTTTGCTACATGCGATCCCTGGTAAAAATTGGCGAAAGGAGCTGCGTTTCAAAATACCATAGGAGTTCTTATAGCCGACTAAAAAAGGCTATTGAAAAACATAAAGCTGGCTGTAGAAAGCGGAGCAAATCATATAACCGGGCTATACGAAGCTATAGAAAAGTATACAGTCGGGCTATAGTTCCTATCGCCAGGCTTTACACCTTATCGCCATTGGCTATAAAAGGCTATAAGAAACTGTGTAGAAATTCGTGTGCTTTGGAAATCATTAAGTTTGATACGGAACTACCTTAATATTTACAAAACAAACATTATATTTTCCTTTATGACATATTTTTTTTTTTTTTTTCATCAATTAAAATGAGAATAGTCCATACAGAGTGTGCAAACATTTCAAAATCATGAGTTGAAAAACGCTGACTCCGCGAGATTAAATATTAGAGCCTAACACAAAGCGGAGCGGCGACGCACTGGCGCCTACAAACCTAACAGGGATACTTCACGCATTGCGCAATGCGTGAAGTATCCCTGTTAGGTTTGTAGGCGCTAATGCGCATTTTGCGCTCTCTGCCCGCCCGCCGCGCCGCAGCGTACCACGGCGTCTGAAGCAACTATTTCACACCAGAGGTATTGCACAGTATCATAAGAAATTGAAGGCGCTCCAACATATTAAGAGTGACAGGCATCCTTCAAAAATACGGAGCTTTCCTCACAAAATAAATCAAGATACTATGGTACAAAAAGAGAGCGGTAGTCCAAAAACTCACTAAGTCCTAGTATCCGTATTTAGTAACGTTTGGCATAAACTTTATCGTCTGGCTGTTGCTTAGTCGCCATCGGCTATAAAAGGCTATATGAAATTGTACAGCCGGCTACAGAAGCTATTGAAAATCTTACAGCCGGCTTTAGGTCTATGGTATTTTGGAACACACATTCTACTGCAAATTTTTACCAGGGATATAAATGTCTTTTTACTGTTCGTAAATGAAAACAACAGAACGATACGGTCGGGACTGTGCCCTCAGAATCAAAGAATCAAATCCCCTCTCTAATAGTTATTCTTGGACGAATACTTCGTTTTCATTTCATATTGTTTCATTTCCCGTGCTTTGGTCTTGCATCCTAGTTTTACTAACTTCATTTGAGAATGTGTTGAACTGAGATTGCTCGCAGTTCAGGTTATCAATTTTATATTCGACTATCCGCGAACATTGGGAGCAAAATTAGTTAACATTTTCGGCCTCCGATTCGAACAGGCAAGTATGCAGGCGCTTAGAAACAACTATACGTACTTGAAGGATGCGCGTATTGCATACACGATAAATTGAAGGCGTTCACGCTTTTCTTGCCCGCTTAGACAAAACATGCGCATGAAGAACAATGTCACAATTTACAACGAGTTGCTGTTCTTAGCTCTTTATTCCGATGAGCCGGGGACATAGGGGTCATGAACAGTGATGACGACTGTAAATTCAAAAATTTTTCATGGGTGACAAAACTATTTGCACGTAATAATGTTTGATAGAGTGTCTGATTCGATATTGCGTTTAACTATGTGCTATGAATGTTTTTGATGATGCTAGAAGCTAAATATTGAGTTGGAGAAAAATTGGTTTACCTCTTAAAAGAGAAAATTTAGATAGAAGTGAGCTACAAAACTTTGTAAAATGTTGAATGTAAATAACATCAAAAGCTGTGCGATTCTGTAACTATTTATAGTCGTAATGATAGTCGCAACGGTTATTACGCACTGCAGCTGACTGCTAAACTTCAAAATCAATCAAACGCTGAGACAGAAAACTTGCTCCTTAAAATATTCCACCACCGGTATTTCCATCGTATATCCCCATTGTTGATAGTCAAAAAAACAAGTCGAAAAGAAGGAGAGAGAAATTGGTCAACAATACCACAAAATGCCGTGGACTTTTTGGGATGGCCACATTCTTTGTAGTTTAGAAAACTAAAGACAAAAAAAATTTGTGTTTCCTATATTTTATTCGTAGTCATCTGATCAATAAAAGGGTGTAATTGCTCTGGACTGTCCTGAGTATTCTCTTTGCGTGGTAATTTCCGTGTTCGACTTTCGAACAAAGCTTATAATTTGAGAGAATTTGTTCACGCGTATAGCAGTCACAATACGCAGATGTCCACTGCCGGAAATTTACGAATTCAATCCTGTTTGTCGAGCACGACTTATGTAACGTAACGAGACAAATAGGAAGCGCACGCCCGATGAATGATTGACGATCATTTGATAACCATATCCCTGCCGCCATGATGCCAAACTGAACAGAAAATCAGCTTTCAGCACTCGTTTTTTGAGTTATGGGACAAGTGGCGTTGGACATGCCATATTTCAGAATCTATTTTGGTTGGCTGCATTATTAATGACATCTGGCATGGAAATATACAACGCTAGCAATAATATATCCGTGCACCTTTGTCGTCATTGTAATTCGTTCTTGATGATTTTGCGTATCATTTTTATTTTCGTTTTGAGGGAGTGTGATTGATGTGCGTGGAAATTTTCACCGGGCAATTTTGAAAAATAGACTCTGAAATTTTTGTATTACATTTTATCCGTTGAGAGTGGAGAGACTCTTCTGGATCTGAAATGCTTTCATAAATATTATTCGAATCAGAAGTTTGCATGTATCTCATGAAAACCCGAAAAAATATTATAATCAGGCAGGTTGGAGGTGCGAGCGCATCTACACGGAGAAAAAAACTTTGTGACCCGAAGTTGAGGTCATATGGATCTCTGAAGTTTTCTGATCACGCATCCGAAAACTTGAGGTCGAGCTGCTGAAGTTCGGGTCAGACATCGAGGCACTTCGGTATGTACCGGAGTACTTCAGATATGTGACCCGAACCCTTCAGTGTTTATCGAAGCACTTCAGATGTCTGACCCGAACTTCGGCAGCTGGACCTCAAGTTTTCCAATATATGATCCAAAAACTTCAGAGATCCATATGACCTCAACTTCGGGTCCCAGTCCCACGCAACAAGTGTTTTTCTCCGTGTAATAGAACCAGCGCTACAACCACAACACTACACAGGAGGCCGACATGCCTAAGTGTGTTATGAATGGGTTCCAGTTTCCCTTTGCCGTCTTAGTCCATCCCTACACTGAAAAAAAAATATCGGTGTATTTACTAAGAAAAGGGTAAAATTACCAAGAATTCAGGGTTCTTTTTGATCCCAGTTTTTTCTTGGTAAAATTACCATTTAGGGAATTGGTAATTTTACCGAGAAATCTCGGTAAAATTACTGACTTTCTCGGTAATTCAACTGGACCTTGGTAAAAACGCTAATATTTTTTATCGACTGTGGTAGAATTACCGAGATAAAATGGCAAAGTTACCGGGAATTGATTACCAATAAAAGTGGTATTCTTACCTGAAAAAACAGTAAAAATACCGGTTTTTAGGCATACCAGTCTGTCTTGGTAAAATTACCAATAATTGGTAAAAAAGTGAGATGGTAAAGATACCAACGGACCTTGGTAAAAACGCCGAGAAATTTTTTTCAGTGTATGTCTATGAATACCAATAATCGTCCGCGGTGGTGCATCCCGACCGATTCGACAACGCCGAGAGTGAACGCCGGGGTAATCCGGAGGGTGTTTACGAGGAGTCCCGCGAACGTGCTACACGATGCCGCGGAGGGAGCCGCTCGCGAAAGGACACAAATGAAGATGGGATTAAACTAATTAAATGAAATTATTCAGCGTTTCCCCGTGCTTTGTGAGCGGGCGATCAATGAATGGTCCAGCGGATCCATTCACGGCGGCGGCGGCTCCCGGCTCTTGATGAACGTCTTAATGGGATCCTGCAGTGGCGTGGCGTGCGTTGCGATGTATCGATTGTTATGCCATTTAAACCTATGGAAAAGGATCGATAAACAGGGTGTTCGCAGCGAACACCTTAATAATCGATTCTTTACCATAGGTTTAAATGGCATAACGATCGATACATCGCAATTCACGCCACGCCACTGGGATCCCGGCTCATCCCGAGCGCGGCGACTCCCGGCCAAGAGTCAAGGTCTCCTACCCCACGATCCACTGACCACGACCCGAGCCGCGAAATCAATGCGAGCCGACCGCGTTGTCAAACATGCTCCAACAGGATCTAAAACTTCCGAGGATCCGACAAATGGACAAGTTGCAGGTGCCTGAAATTTGATGAATTCCGTGTTTAAGTGGACGCTATTAAGTGAGCTGAACACGAGGATACCTTTGGTTTATGAATTGAAAAATTGGACGTATTTCTATCGAACGGAACTAAGCGCCAATTTGAGTTCATTTGAGAAATTTAGAATCCCGGATAGCGCGTTCTGTCAAACGGACCTAAGCGCCATGGAAAAGCATTGCGAGTATAGGACGGAATAAGCCGGACGCCCGATTCTGCCTCCAATCCAAGCCCCACTGTACCTTCCTACCCCGATGGCGCTTAGGTCCGTTTGATAAAAATACGTCCAGGACGTATTTCTTTCAAACAAAACTAAGTGCCATAGGGGATGAGAGTAGAGGGGGGCTTGGATTTGCGGCGGAATCGGGCGTCGGGCTCATTCCGTCCTATACTCGCAATGCTTTTCCATGACGCTTAGTTCCGTTTGATAGAAATACGTCCAATTATTGAGAAGATATGACAAAATGATCTATAATCTGCTCGTGTTCAAATAAGAAATGCCGCCAGATGACGAGGCGGCGTATTTCCTCGTTTTTAAATCTATTCTTATCCTATTTCCCGAAGCCGAAAAAAATTATTTAAAAAAATGCAAAATCAGTTCTTTAGGCACTTTCAGATGAAGCAATGAAAAATTTGCGTGCAGATTCTTAATTGGCAAAATGCTTTCTTCTGGAGCACCTTTACAGAGAGAGTATGGACAACTCGAGTTTAGTAGCTCTGAGGGCATATTTCTTTGGCTGTACATCCTGCGTGCAACAGACCCGTCCGAGGTCACCGCCTTTTCTGCCGTTACGGCAAGAGACCCGTAAATGCAAGAAATGAAGTTTTGAGAAAATGGGCACGGTAGCGTCTGAGCAGAAAAGTTTATTGAGAGAAGCCTCCGTCTTTTGTCAAATCGCCACCAATCATCCAAGAGACTCAGAAATCGCTCGGCTGATAAAAAATCCACGCATTTTATCTCAGCATTGTAAAAAGGGTATTTTTCATTTTCATGTGAAGCTAGATAGGTAAGACAGACGTAAGCGCAATCTTCTGCATGATTTTGTGGCTGTGTTTTTGACACACAACAGACTAACCACATGTAAAATCATGAGACTGCTTCATGGACAGTCATCAGACACATTTGTAACCCACCGTGGTTTTGTACGGATAAAAAAAGAGATAAATCAAGATTTCAAATATTTTGACACGAGCAGAAAGTGCAAAAGAGATTTTGCGAATTCTCACCTTTTTGTTTCTCAACGAACGATAAGTAACTGAACAAGGAATCTTCGAGATTATCACCTAGTACACACGAAAAACTTGAGTTGTTCAGAGACTTTAACGCGCGGCTAGTAAATGTAGTCACCTTTCTTCCTGAGAACGCGAGAGAACACGGATACCAGATTGCTCATGTTTGGTCTTCTTTTCAAAGCAAAATTACCATATACTGCCCCAAGGGAAAAAACAGTGACAAAAAAGTAGGCAGGATTGTCATTGCTAAGCAAGAGTCTAATTTTTATTCTCAAATCTCTTGGTACTATTTGAAGTTTTGTGCGGATATACACCAAATTCGACGCTGAATTAACACGGAAGAAAGTGTCAGGGGTTATCCCCCTAAATTGTTCTACTACCCAAAGTTGGATGATATGAACATTTCCAATTAATGTTGGTAGCACCGCAACTCAAGTTGGGGTAGTACCGTAACTTTTGGGTTAGTAACCTAATTTACCGGGATACTACCATAATTGATTGGGATACTACCACAATTAATCGGGGTACTACCACAATTAATTAGGAATGTCCATATCATCTAACAGTTGGGACTTAACTCCTACCTTACCGGGAAAAAAACACTTTAAATCTAGAGTCCAGACTCTTAAAAACATCGACAAGAAAAAGTACTCTTGATTCAATCAGAATCTAGCTTGAATCAAGAACCAAGCCTCTTAATTTAAGCAGATTTCGTTTAGATTCAAGCAAAAATCCGATTGAATCAAGAGTAATTTTTCTTGTCAATGTTTTCAAGAGTCTGGACTCTAGATCCAATGCGTTTTTTTGTTTCTGTGTACCACAATTGATTGAGATACTACCACAATTAATCGGGGTATTACCATAATTAATTAGGAATGTCCATATCATTCATCAGTTGGGACTTAACCCCTCCCTCTTTTTCCCCCGTGAATTCATCAAGTTGAGGAAGTTGCACTGCAAAAAACGATGAATTTATTTGACGAATCTTCCATGACGTGCACTAGACCATTTTTTTGGTTTTCTGTAAAAATGATATATTATTGCGATGTGATTACCACTCTTGCGACAATGACTGCATTCCCTTTTCTCTAGCCGGCAACATCGGTTAGTCGATTTTTCAGCGGCGCTTCGATGGGAGTCACGTTTTTGTCGTAACACCACATTTATTCATCGCAATTACAAAGCTCAACAAATTTATTTGTTTTTTGATGCGCTGCGGATTGCGGGCTCTCAATTGGGCCAATATCATGATTGAGCTTTTCTCACCGGCGAGTCATCGGGATTTACCAATCGCCGAAATAAACGACCCGTTAAAGCTGCTCAAATCCTTGCTCCTCGGCGTGCGATAATGCATGTTTTTGGCCCGAGCAGTTGGTGATAGTCTCGCTTTCAGTGCTAGATTGTCAATTTGCACAATAAAAAGTTTTCATTCGCTATGGATTTTTATAAATGTGACTGCTCACGGGAAAAAGAACTTCCGAATAGTGAAATAAATCTATTGGAGATATCGAACATCATACGGAAACTTTAAGCTCATGCCTTCCTTAAGGTGTATCCAGGGTTCGATTAGGGATACTTAAAGATTAGAGATAGCGCCACCAATCATTACTGAGAATTTCACTTTCCTTCGACGATTACTGAAATAATATTCCTCGAATTACAAAAAGCAGATCAACAAGATATAGATTAATTTTTGCTTGATTTTTTGAGCCAAAAATATTGGCAATTAGAATTACAAGCGCAGAGAGAGTACGACTGAAACTTTCAGCTCAACGGCTGAAACTTTATCACCGCCGCGACTCGAGTTCATATTCATGCTGCGGCAGTTCCGTTTTACGTTTGCCTGTCAGATTTTCACTCCCGCCAAGCGCGAAATTCGCAGCGAACTTAAGTCGCGCCGGATCCATGCACTCAGAGTAACAGGTGGTCAAAATAGCAACTGAGAAAGCGTGAATTTCGCGCCGGGATTTTTAAAAGTGTGGGTACCGCTCATCGAAAAACGCGGCATGTGCCGTAAAACCTTAAATTATCAAAATGATATTCTACGACAAGCGCAGCTTACTCATGATAATAAATAACAGCTTTTATGGATTATGCCGGTAGCCTATTTTTAACTGCAAGTTCGTATGGAACACCACTCATCAGGCAATTTTAAATGTATGCGAGCACAAACATGTTTTTAAAATAAATTAAACCGTAACGGTTAGAAATTTTTAGTTCAAAGAGCTCAATATCGAGATTAAAAAAATTGATAAGATAATAAAAGGCCTTGTTCAATATACAAAATTAATGAATCGAATGCAAACTCGCACTTCTTATTGGCACGAAAATGAACTTAACCATGCGCAACTTCGAAAGAGCTCTCCGTCGAAATCTCAAAATCAGATTTTTCGACCCAAACCGAAAATAATCACTCCACTGAAAATGTTCCCTTTAAAGCCAGTCACAATTGGACACAGGATTTGCGTGCAGTTTGGCAAATTTTACTTAACCGTTGCGAAATCGCTGGACTTCGAAATTTTGGCAAGTCTGTCAAAAAATAGAGGGGAAACGTGCACGCTGCTGGTGTTGGACAGTTAGTCTTTGCTGTGGCGCAAAGCGACAGAATTTTAAATCACTTAATCGTAAACAGAATAATGCATATCGTAAATGTGTCGTGAGATGAAAGACTACAAAGTGTGGAATAATAAACTTTCTAAGTACTATTACCTCATTTGGTGGTGATATGACGAATTTTTTTACGATAAGTTCAAACTTTCGCGATAAAATAAAATCCGTAACTCCCCTCCGTGAATGTGTCGTAAATGTGTCGTGAGATGAAAGACTACAAAGTGTGGAATAATAAACTTTCTAAGTACTATTACCTCATTCGGTGGTAATATGACGATTTTTTTACGATAAGTTCACAACTTTCGCGATAAGATAAAATCCGTAACTCCCCTCCGTATATGCTGATTTCTTCCTTTCACCCAAGTAGGATTTTTCCTAAAATTATTATTCTTGATCTTGTCGTAATTTTACAAGTGCCTCTATAAAATCACTTTCGATAATATCGAACTTTGATCCTAATTTATAACATTTTTTGTTCGATAATATTTTGTTAAACCGCCGTTGATAAAATCGTGATTTTTTGCAATTTTTTATCCGCCAATATTTCGATAAATCGCCGTCGATAAAATCGCAATAATACGTTCTCCGATTAAATCGTAGCTTATCGCTATCACTGCTACTTGGGTACAATTCTATCGGATAATTTCATTCAATTTCTATTTATTTTTGAACAGTTTTCACGGTTTTCTCGGCCAAGATATCGCTGTATTTTGAAGTTGTAAGTAAATAGATTTTTTTCCACGTTCTTAATTTTTTATCAGAAAAATTCAGAAAAGGCAATGCTTAATCGAATAGAGGCATTACCTAGACTTGTAATATACTTATTTTTTCAAAAACGGTTGCGAATTTATTTTAAAATAATTTGTAAACTCTCTTCTTGATTTCATGAAAATACCCCAAAATTCTCAAAATAAAAAATACACTTGCTAATAAATAAGAAAACTAATTTTACGAGTAAAATTTAGCAACGTTGCAATATGCAATGAAATGTCCCTATATCTGCCCCCTTCATTTACAGGTAATTTGGTCAGTTATCAATGAGTAAGTTTGTTTTTGTTTGTTGATGAAAAACTTCATCGGAGATTATCTTTAAACACAGAGATGGAAAAATGGAAGGGCGAATCAAACTTACCATCTGGGGGAGAAAATTTTAAAGCATGAAGCTTAATACGGTTCTGGAAGAAATATGCTATAGAATACCATAAAATGTCTATTATATGAGTTTAGAGCTCTGACTATAACTTGACTGCACTTTACAGTCCGTATAGTCTTAGTTACAAAATATCATGTAACTAGATCTTGAAACACGCCTGAATCTAAAAAGTACAATATAATCTTAACAGAATTTAAGGGAAGCACTTCTATTTTTTTATTCGCAACCTATTAACTTAAACAAAAAATGAAATATGAAATGTAATTTACCGGGTAATTTTCAGTTGAAAAGATGAACTATCGACGATCGCTCCTGTTCCAAAACAGATATATTAAATCCGATTTATCACAAATCACCAAACAGCTCTAGTGACCGAACCGCCGCCAAAATCACAAAAAAGTGTCACAGTTGGACGGCATCGTTTCAGAAAGTCGAAAAAAACATAGTCGAACCGGCCGCCAAAAGTCGATACCCCCAAAAACACGCACAAGAAATTATACAATAGCGTCCGAAAATCGGGCCCAAAAATAAATGCCACCCGGAAAAACACGAACGGTATCGGCTGGTGCGTGGTGAACTTTTTGGAACACTTGGGCCGTTAAATTTTTCAAAATTTTAAACGATGAGACAATTTTCAAAAACGAAAAATGGTGTCCGAAAAGACAATGGCAGAGCGAGGGTAATCACTTTTGGAACGTGTCGGGGGCTGAAAAAGGGGGGTTTTTTGGATAGTCGGGGCCTCGCGCGAAGTAACGCGAAGCGAACCCTTGGGATGAGCGCGTGGAAAAGAATTAGGGTCGCTACTGACTGGCGGATCGCGTCGCGACAAAGCGGCACGGCAGTACCATCACCATCGCACAGGCGACTTCTGGACCTTGAATTCGTGAAAGTCGGGTTCGTTTTTATCGAGTGACCGCGCTGGGTCCTGCGCGGCGCTCTTAAAAGCTCGGCTGCATCCACCGGGCGGGTGAAAATGCGGTGGAGCAGGAAGGCCCCTTCCGGGGAAAGTGCCCTAAGGCATAGAGAAAAAAAAGGTGTTTGCATCTTGAGGATTGTTTACTTGGTGACGTAGGTCGGTACAACACTGAAAAAAAAAATCTCGGTGTATTTACTAAAAAAAGGGTAAAATTACCAAGAATTCAGGGTTCTATTTGATCCCAGTTTTTTCTTGGTAATATTACCATTTATGGAATTGGTAATTTTACCGAGAAATCTCGGTAAAATTATTGAACTTTCTCGGTAATTTTACTAGACCTTGGTAAAAACGCCAATATTTTTTATCGACTGTGGTAGAATTACCGAGATAAAATGGCAAAGTTACCGGGATTTGATTACCAATAAAAGTGGTATTCTTACCTGAAAAAACAGTAAAAATACCGGTTTTTAGGTGAGCTTACTAGTCTGTCTTGGTAAAATTACCAATAATTGGTAAAAAAAAGTGAGATGGTAAAGGTACCTACGGACCTTGGTAAAAACGCCGAGAATTTTTTTTCAGTGAACCTGGCCAGCAAAATCCGGAATCCGAAGTATGAAAAGCGGACCATTTCGCCCGAGTTTTTGCTTAAATCAACCCATGATAATTTCAAACACTTTATAATTACTTTTTCCCATAAACTACACAATTTACAAGACAATCTATGATAAAACTCGTCCGTACCGACCTATGTCATCAAAAAAGTCCAAGATGTCCGAGATGTCCGATGATGCACCTCTTTTTTTTCTCTATGGCCACAAGCGCCATTCTTATTGTCGTCCGTCGTTTTCCGTACGAAAGAACGTAACTGCATTTTAAGGTTGCCATATTTTTCCGTGCAAATGAATTTTTACTAGGATAATTTTGGGAATTTTGATCTGAAAATTCCACTAATTTTTCTTTTGATCTCAAGCCAAAAGCGGACTTATTTCCAGCGAAAATTATCCTGATTTATTCTCATAAAAAATCGAATAATTGAAGTTAATTTCGCAACCTTGGAATGAAGTTACGTTCTTTTGTTCGTCCCCTTAAGGTGATCCGATAGCCACCGTATTTTGTGTCAGAACGATATGCTATGTATCGTATCGATCGGTTCCATGTTTTCAGCTACTTGTCATTTTAATCGAATTTTGAGATCATCATTCTCTTGTCACGAGTCTGAAGAATTCACGTACCTTTGACAAACAAATTCAAAATAATAAAGGCATAGGTTTTTAAAGGGGAAAAAAAATCTCATACTCGATACTGATATCGAAACTGCACTTAAATACGGTATTTTTTTATTAAAAAAAACCCTGACTTTATTGCGTTGAATTTTCTTGTCGAAGTTTGTAAGAGAATTCTTTAGAATCGTAACAATAGAATTGCGATCTCAAAATTCGATGAAGATGAGAAGTAGCTAAAAATATGGAATTATTTGATGGGATATATCGCAATGTCATTGACACGAAACAATGCGGCCATCAAATTAATTACCTTTATATATTAATTAATTTTAATACAGTATCGAAACTCAGCGTAATCAATGAAAAATGACAATTCATTTGAAGGAGTGTTTCTAAATGGAAACCTTTCCATCTTCAGATAGGCTTTGGGCTATACGTGATAGCACCAGGACTGGAAAAATACAAGTTTGGACAAAAAGCTCAATACAAAACAACCAAAAGTTTCTCTATGGTTCTCTCAGAAAATGCTAAGAGAATAAAGATCGCACAGCCCTGCTCAGTCAATGGTCATAGTGCGGAATAACGATGCACTTTTTCAGGAGATAACTATTCGTGCTCCCCGGTAGGTTTTTTGCCTATGCAACAAAATTGAAGGCGAACCGCGTGTGGTCGACATCTACCATTAAGTTTTGCATTTCCTTTCGGCCCCCTCGGAGATTTTGGAGCTATACACACGTGTGTAGTTTGAATAGATAATTAGTCATGATTTGTCGTGCGTTTCTTTGCCTATGCGGCAAAATTGAAGGCTAGAATTAGATAGACAATTTCCATGAACACATCCACATCTTTTTATTTAGAAGCCCATATCATTTATCCATATCATTGTATTTAAAAGTTTTAATACATCTATATCTGTAAACTCTGAGAGTTTGGAAGATACAACTTTGGCATCATTTCTAAGTGTAAACTTTCTCACCTCTTATTCTTCTCGCCGTGTTTTCTTTCTTCCTTCTTCCCATCTAATTCCATTTTTTTATACTTTAAGTATTTTCTCTCCTTTTTCCTTTTTATTTTTTGTTCCCTCCCATTTTACGCTTGGCGCAGTCACTCCTCATGCGCCATGTTTCAAAATCGTAGAACTCATCAGTCAACCTCGATAGGGTATCCCAAAGTTGTTGCCCTTTTAGTGTCATGTTTAAACTGAAATCGAATTTGTCATACTACATCGGTCCAACGCGTTTCCCAAAACGACATCGCATAAATTTCGATCTCAACAATCGATTTGAACTGCACGGAGGCTGTAGCTAAAATTCAGAATTATGGTAATGTCCGTGGAGCTGAGATGGCGCTCATATGGACTTGGTGCCTCAACAAATTCCGCTAAATTAATAAGTATCATTAAAATGCGGTCGGCCTGAGGAGCGATTTTCAGAGCTTCACAGAGATTGACTGCCTGTCCGGGGGCCTTGGTTTTTGATAAGCCCGCACGGGGCTCTCCAAAATCTTGACGACCGCACGCGCGTAAAATTTGAATGTCACAATGCAGGTTGAGCAACCTTGACCGGCAAATGTCACTGCAGCCGTTCGTTGTACCTGCGACCATAGTTGCACCGATCTCGACGCCGTTAAAGATTTTTGCGTGGATTTAAAAATATGGCACGGAACTATAAGGTTAGTGGGACATAAAATAAACATTATCCTCGGAATCGAACAGCAAAAAATGCATTATTAACATATATTGATCACACTAGAAACGAGTGATACTCCATGAGTCTTGTCAAGGAGTGCTGTTCTGAACGAAAATATCCCCAGACAGGGTCTAAATGTAAGCAATACTCAATGAGTTTTCTGGGTCAGAGATGAGAGACCTTCCAGTACTCTACTGGCCTCTTGGCGACAGGTGGAAGTTTTTACTTTCGGGGATTCAACAATTCCTTATGGACAATCACAAAGGAGCAACAGTAAAATAAGGGTGATCCCTTATTTCGGCGGCTGACCTACATACATGAGCTTGATGAGCTACGGGTGACGTCATGAGCCACACAATTTTTCCAAACTTCGGCTTGTTTGGAAAAGAAACTGCCAACACGTTCTTAACCATTAACTGTGTAGGTAGGTCAACAGTAGAATGCTGAAGTTCCAAAAAGCTTCCACCATTGCCAAGATACTAGTGGAGGATCCCTTGTCTCTGCACTGGGTGCATTAACGACATTTCTTGGTTTGCGATTTCTCAAAATCTCCGATAACGTTTCATCCACCATAATTAAAGCAAAAGAATGGAATTCGTTGAAACTTTTACTGAATTTTCTTCGTGATATTACAATGCTGAAGAGGAAAGATTTCTTATAATTTACTAGGAAGTTTACTTTCTGAATTACTGGTTTTTCTCAAAGTGCTCAATTTGGCGATCCTATAGCAACATTCGAATGCTCTTGGCTCCATTTTTCGAAATGTAATCTAATTGAGTTGATGACATCAATAGGTGCAGGAGAGTGTTTTAGAAACGCTTTGGGACAAATTCTGCCAAAAAGTATCAAATATCCTAGAGCCATGAGGTAATTTGAAGTTTGCAACTTACAAAACGTACACGTAGTTTGATAGTTTGGTGAAAATAAATGTGAAATGGATCTGTTACACATACAAGATACAGCCGACTGAATACCCTTGCCATAAGTAAATGCGCTAAAAATTTACGTTTGGCACCTAAAAAAACTGAAATCTATTCCATAACAAGCAATCTGCATAGTTAGTAAAGAGCTCCTTCAAATTTACCCACTGGGAAAAACAGTCGCTTGGAGCTAGAGTCCAGACTTTTAAAAACATTGGCAAGAAAAAATACTCTCGATTCAACTGGCTTTTGATAAAATCGAGAACCAAGCCTCTTAATTAAAGCGGATTTCCTTTTGATTCAAGCAAAAATTCGATTAAATCAAGAGTATTTTTTATTGTCATTGTTTTCAAGAGTCTGGACTCTTGCTCCAAGCAACTTTTTTTCCCAGTGCCACGTATGGGGGCAGTTTTTCTCGGCGGCAAACTGTTATGAACTCTCCTTGTGTAAGCTTCCAATTGATTCAAAGCCATTGTTCTTGCAAAATTGGGAAAGAAAAAGGAAACAAATGCTCGAAAACTATTAAAATCATACAAAAGAAAAAGTCAGTGAAATCGTTTGTATACTCAAGGCAGTTTTTCTTACTTCTCTGGCAGTGCAAATCTGGTAAGCGATGACTGAGAAAAACCACCCGCGGACGCGGGAAAAAGCATGTCACAAAATACGCAGATTGTGCGCTCAGGAATGGATTTTAGACTTTCTTGACAAACCCAAAATGATTTTCGTGCAATTTCGACTGTAAAGACTATATTGATTTGGCGGTATCTCTTCCGTGCAACAGACCCATTCCAGTGGCGTGGCGTGAATTGCGATACATCGATTGTTATGCCATTTAAACCTATGGTAAAAAATCGATTATTAAAGTGTTCACTGCGAACACCCCGTTTATCGATCCCTTTCCATAGGTTTACATGGCATAACAATCGATATATCACAATTCATGCCACGCCACTGACCCATTCCAATCTGCCAAAGTCAGGGCACAAAATTGTCGTGTAAGGTAAATTTCAATATTCCAGTGGAACGCCCATTTCTGCAAATCTTTCCCCCTCCCCAAAAGTGTCTTTCAGATATAACTGAAATAACATTGGAGCAGGCAACATCCTTCTTCCAGTCTTCCTCTGACTAGAACCTCTGCGTATAAGGGTGGATTTCAGCTAATGGGAGGAAATGGTTCTGACAAAAAGTTGATAAGTGATTTGACCATATCAATTTAAAGACTACTTTTATGTTATCTCAGAGCTCCATACTATCTTCTTAATATATAATTTGAAAAATAGAATGAAATTCTGAATTAACCTCTGTACTAATTGCGAGGGGCGTTGGTTCATTTGAAAGGTGTTGTACTCAATGCTTCGGGAAAATTATAAATAATTTTCTAGGGTTTGTCCCCGATTTTTAAATCCCTAAAAACTCATAAATTGGATGAGGCGAAGTAGGGGTTTTTTTTTTTTGTTTTTCGGAAAAGTTTTGTTGCTACGCATCTTACGTTACTATTTGCTGTCTTTTTATCAGCTGTCTTCATTCAACAATCATCATTAAATGAGGTTACCTCCAACACTCAACTGCCATCAACTTACATTTTTCTTTTCCCGCGTTTTTTTTTACGCTTTGTCATATTATGTTCCCGCGTTTTTTCTTTTCCAATTTTGCCCCCAAATCGTGATTGGCTCCATCTTTTTCCTATTTCCAATTTTTCCTCATCAAGTCAATAACCTCCAATTTTTTTTTCTCATAACATTCATGTGGAACCGTAAGATGAAGAAACTGGAAAAAGAAAAAACTTCTGAAACAGAAAATACGGAAAACGGAAAGAAGAAGGAACAGGAACAAGAAGAAGAAGAAGAAGAAAAAGCGTAAGAATTGGATGAAGATGAAGAGGGAGCAGAAAATAAAGAAGAGAAAGAGGAAGCAGAAAATAAAGAAGAAAAAGAAGAAAAAAGAAGAAAAGAAGCCGCGAGGTAGGGCGCGCAGGTCGCGGGGGAGCGGGGCCGGTGTCTCCGCTAACTGGAGTTGGGGGTCCTTATTCATTCTCTTGGTCCATAACATAACCTTAAACCTTCCGCTCAATGCCGCAAACAGCTGACGTGTCGATGCTGCGCCAAGAAAATGAACCAATCACAATGTAGCACAGTAATACGTCACTAAAATGAAGAGATCACGTGACTGTTCGTAATATTTTCAAATCGATCTGAAAGTACTGCCTCGGATATAAGTATTTAAAGCATAAGGCGGCCCTAAAATACTTTAACCAGGTAATACGTCCGTGCGAGATTGTTATGCTTAAAACCAAAACATTTCACGAAAACTTTTACGAATACCAGATGCAGAAAAAAATCTAATTTTCCCGGGTGTACCAGAATGGCGTCATTACCCATAAGGCAAAAGGGCATGTAGTATAGTACATGTTACATCGGGGAGTCGAACGGTTGGAAAGGGCGCATCTGGTACCCAGAAGCGCCCAAAAGGAGGAACTAAAAAGAGAAGAGTTGAAGGAAAAATTTGAAAAAAAGCAGGGCAGAAATCGAAAAAGAAGAAGCAACAATTAAAAGGAAAACAGAGTAAAATATTTAGAAGATAAAAAACCGATACTTAAAACTTAGTCTAAAAACAAAGGTAAAAGCTTAAAAAGAAGTTTGTATGAAGGTTTAAAAAAATGTTTAATTTAAAGTTTACAAAATAAACTTAAAATTGTTGATAAAATTTGTTATATTTATTACTTCAAAGAAAAAATTTGGACCGATTCAAGGACAAACCAGAAAATTAAATGAAAATAAATAAATAAAAAAAAGGCATGTGAAAGGGAAAGGTGTACATGAAAAATAAGGGGCTGCGAAGCAGCCCCATAAGCCCCTAGTATCCATTTAAAGACTACTTTCCTGTTATCTTAGAGCTCCATACTATAGGATTTAATTACGCGCATCGCAATATCTTTACGATTCTTTTTCTTTATCAAGCCTGACATGTCAGTTTAGTTTGGCTAGGTTTGGTGACGTCACCAAACCTGACATTTTGCTGTAATTAATTTTTCCTGCCAATTTACAATAGGTAACAAAATCAAACGGATCATTGAGGTTAGATCGAGAGGCCACCTGTAAATGTAAGAAAAAAATATTTGATCACATACTCCTTGCATATTCCACCAAAAGTTTTGATGGGAAACAACGTCACCAAACTGACATTGAATAAGTAAGACACTCCAAAAACCATGGAAAAACTGAAATCATGCTGAAAATGGAAGAAATATGTGGACTTATCAAGTACACGTCCATTCGTTCTCCTTTTCCGCACTCAGTCATGCCTTAAGGTGATTCGATGGACCCCGTATTTTGTGTCAGAACGGCATGCGATATATCGCATCAATTGGTTCCATTTTTTCAGCTACTCGTCATTTTTCTCCAATTTTGAGATCGCAATTCTGTTGTCAGGAAACTAAAGCACTCACTTACCAATTTTAACAAAGAAATTCAACGTAATAAAGGCGTAGTTTTTTTTTAGAGAGAAAACATCGCATTCGATACTGATATCGAAACTGCACTCGAATGCGAGGTTTTCTCTCCAAAAGAACCACGCCTTTATTACGTTGAATTTCTTTGTTAAAATTGGTAGGTGAGTGCTTTAGTCTCCTGACAACAGAATTGCGATCTCAAAATTGGAGAAAAATGACGAGAAGCTGAAAAAATGGAACCAATTGATGCGATATATCGCATGCCATTCTGACACAAAATATGGCGTCCATCGAATCACCTTAATCCGCACACAAGCGCAATATCTTGAGTGGCCACAAACTAAAACGCATAGCGTCACCAAACTGACATCATATTGAGTTACACGCTTCAAGTCTCAAAATAAATTGAATAATATAGTTTTCTGGTGTTTCAATGCATATTATATCAAACAATATACATTCAAGACTTTAAAAAAAATTAGACAAAGGTCGCAAAAGGTCCTGGTTTATTTCTATAACGATTTGATACACTGACGACCTCCGAGTTACACGTCACCAAACTGACATTTTCACTGTTTAGCACGTAGAAAAAAAGGTTTTGAGTTATTCAAATCTCCTAAGGATTTTTTTCGTGGTTGGTGTGACCTATTTCTACGCAAAAAACCAAACATCGAGAGAAAATATTATAATTGACAGTATTCAGCAACCAGTTACACATCTTTCCCATATTTTATCCCATTAGCTGAAGTCCACCCATAACCTCTAAACTCCAGCTGAAGTCCGACATAGAGGAAAAACTCAATGCAGACCCGAAGTCCGGGTCTTGTGGATCTCCGAAGTTCTTCGGCTTTTGCATCCGAAAACTTGAAGCCCAGCTGCCGAAGTTCGGGTCACGCGTCTTAAGTGCAGTTGATACTTCGGTTGAAACTTCTACCGAGTCAAACAAACTTTAGATGTGTGATCAAAACTTCGGTAGCAGAGCATCAAACCTCCGGTTGTACGAGTCAAACAACTGTGGTGACCCCAACTCCGGGTTTCTTGCACGAAAATGTTTTCTTCGTGCATTATAAAATTCCTTGATAATTCACACTAACCTCGCGGTTGTTTTCAAGATTTCCCAAAGTTTAATCAACGGCACAGTCTTTCGGAAGGTTCGCAAACACTGATCACACACTATCATCACACTATCCTGATGCAGGAGCCAGGTTTTAAGAATTTCTAAACGCTTTTCTCTGATGTGTCTCTGGACATGCTGCAAGACTGCACAGGAATGTTTATCCGGAAATAGGTTGATCTTTTGCGTTCCGCGCTTTAAGATTTCTTACCAAAAAGGCTGCCGGCAAAACGCCGGGGTCAATTTTTACACGTCAACTTTGAAGTAATATAACTTTGGCAATTTTTAAGTTAGAGACCTTTTCTTGGTCTTATTTTCAAGTTAAGGATTCAATTTAGAGCCCTGTCTAAACCGCATGTTAATAGCTCTTACCATTTCCTCAAAAAAGGGAAGTGTGCAGTACTTTTGGGACAGCCTTTGTATTTCGGCAGATTAGATCATTTTCTCATATCTCCTTCATCACCAACCAAAGGGTATCCTCGTGCTTAGTTCACTCAGTATTTTCCACTTACAATTAGACATGAAATTCATCAAATATTTCGGATACCTGCAAATTCTCTGTTAGTTGAGTGATTGTGAGTAAAGGGTCGATCATCTTTGAAACCGGCTGTCTCCTCTGCGTCATGCCCTCTCCATTTGTTTCCGATCTTCGCTTTTAGAGTCTTGCCATATAAGTTGCCATGTTATTAACTACCCTCTGTGGTCATGAAAGCCATCTATTCTGCCTGTTTTATGGATCGCTATCAACCAAGGTTTCTTCCATTCTTTTAGAACCTTGTAATCTTGCACCAGGTCTCTCAAGTACTCAACTAACGTGCCAGCCCCACATTTCATCAACTCTGGTTTTACGTTTCGCGAGCCAGGAGTCCTGTTATTGTTTTCACCTCTGATGACTTTCACCACATCCCTTAGGGGTGGTCCATCCGTATTTATTACCTCCTGTACACGTACTTAAAACCCGTTTTTATTGCACTCATAGTCTTGAGACACAACGCGTGTTTAATTTAATGATCAGCAAAATAGCATTTAGCGATAGCTAAGCATTTATAACAGAGGATAAATCTTATGGGGGAAATTCTACTTTTTACTGGTTTTTTTTCTCTTTGCATAAAGTGAGCAGGTCGTGCTGGGCCAATGCCACTGCGCTTCTTCGTGAAATGCACATAAAATGACAAAGAAATGACGCTTGTGAGAGTTCATCTTAACTGGTGAGCAATAACTCAAGGACTGGGGATGGAGAGGTAGAATGAACCGGCTAGGAAAAGCCGGATGTCAGAGAGTGGCATAGTTGCTTGAACCTATACTGCCGTGATAGCGAAGAGAGCAGTAAGTGAAACATTTTCGAAATTGAGTTTCCTTCAAAATTCGTCTAAACTCTTTCAGAAGGAATCACTGAATTGCTAAAACAGCGAAATTCATCTGAATTGCATCAAAACGAAAAACGAGGTACATAAGAAAGCCGTAAGTGCGCAAAAAATAACGAAGTTGTAGACAAGACAGCAGTAAGTGACAATATTCCTGCAGACAGCCAATGAAAACAGTACAATGAAGTAAAGTACCGCCCTCTTCTACGAATTTCTAACCTGAAAATGTGTTTGCTGTGTGTCTAAAACGCAACCATGAAAGCATGCAGAAGATAGCGCTTACGGCTGTCTTGCTTAAAAATAACCTGGCATAAAAATGAAAAATACCCTTTTTGTGTAATTGAAATAAAATCAGTCGATTTCTAATCATCCAAACGATTTCTAGGAGTCTTTCGGACGATTAGTGGCAATTTGACAAAGAAAAGAGGCTTATTCAATAACATTTTTCGGTTAGAAGCTTCTAAACCCGTTTCCTCAAAAATTCATTTTTGCACTTACTGCTGTCCTCGCTATCACGGCAGTATAGTCTGACACTCTCAAGTTTCGAGACTCCTACCGGATTTCATATGAGGGATTAGGAGGACAAGGCTCATAGTTGCAGTTTTTGAAAAAATTGAGATAGTCATGAACTCAACTAAAAATAGTTCAGAAGTATATTCTATGAAAAATTCACAGCTAAAATCCATCTTTAAAGCATCAAAAAGTCAGTTTAAACTTCCTGTCTGCCACAAGGCTCCATACGATTTTGAAACTTTAAACACGTATTTCTTGAAATAGGAAACACTGCACTTATGCGTCTTGTCCTCCAAGCCCCTCATATGAGGGCGTCCTCAGTTGATACACCTCTTAAAGGTTTGTTGAAAGACAAATGAAAAAGTGGCCGAGGTAATTTTCTCAAATCTGTAATTTGAAAAATTCGGGTTATAGCAAGTCAAAATTGCGATTTGATTGGTCATTTCGCGATTTGGCAAGTCACATCGCATTTTCGTTGAATTTTGGGATTTGACTACAACAGGTACACTCATTTCAAGAATAAAGCTGCAGATACGTTGATAATATGGACCGAACGTTAAGCAGAAAGGTAGTAAGCCACATCATTTATTGCCAAAAATTGAGCAGTTTAATTTTTTACATGAAGACGGGTGTGCGGATTTTTGTGCAAATTTCACTGAATGGAGATGTTGCATGTGTGAGGAATTTGCGATTTGACTATTGATTCATACGTAAAAGTTCGCGAGAAACACGATGGTGCCACTGTTTTTCTCTGAAATCAACTCCCAAGCTCAAAAAAAGCTCTCAAAGTGAGGCCAAAATGGAGGGGATATCCCACGCTATCCTGAGAGTCCACCTCTACATCGAAGACAAACTCTCCATGCAAAGATAGGGAGCAAATACATTGGCAGGGTTGCCGTGTTTTTAATTGTGGAGTCCCCGAATAAAGTGGCAGCCCTGTCAATGTATATTTGCTCCCTATCTTTGCATGGAGAGTTTGTTTCAATGTAGAGGTGGACTCTCAGAATAGCGTGAGATATCCCCTCCATTTTGGCCTCAACTTGAGAGCTTTTTTTGAGCTTTGGAGTTGATTTCAGAGAAAACCAGTGGCATCATCGTGTTTCTCGCAAACTTTTACATAAGAATCAACAGTCAAGTCGCAAATTCCTCACACATGCTACATCTCCATTTTCTGTATAGTATGAAGGAAATTTCTCGAAATTTTCAAAGGAACCCGCACAAACGTTCACTCGTAGAAAATTAAATTGCCCTGTTAAAGTTGGCGATAACCGACGTGGCTTCGTTCCTTTCTGCTGAACGTGGTCCATATCGGACACTTCTAGAATCAACTCAAAAGCGAAAATTTAACATTTGTATTCTTTGTCATTAACACTGAATTCAAACTTTCCGCCTGCAAAAGAGACATTGTCAACGCAGTTCTATGTAGCCATTGAAAACAACCAAGCGTTGGGCAATAACTAGAACTCAGTTTCATTCCTCCTTCCCTGATTCTCCGGAACTTGGGTTCTCTATAATATTGTCCAAAAAACGTCAGTACACGGCATCATAAAACACACAGGAAGTAGTTTCATGCTCAATCTGACAGTCAGCCTATGGTAGACCATGCTTTTCGTAGAATTGTGAATTGAATCAGTGAGAACGAAAACACACCAACTTGGAAAATGAAAATAATTAAGACACACACAAAACTGCCCAGTAGGTGAAGAAGTTAGTTTAAGAAAAAGATTTTTGCTGCCGAAAGACAGGAACTTATGGCCACTTTAAAGGTCCAAGTTGGAACAGACGCGCTAACTTCAATCACCTTTATGTAAATTAACTGTCTTTAATGGAATTTGAGTATTTTCGAGTCACCGAGTTGGTGTGTTTTCGTTCTCACTGATTCAATTGGCACGAGCAAAAGACTCTATTCTCTCTCATTTACGAGTTGAATTTGGAAGTTTTAGTGTATCTCTTGCATTTTTTGTGAATTTGTATGATAAAAGTTTATTGGGCCATATTCCTGCCAAACAGAACTGTGTGCATTAAGACATGAGCTCTGAGACCCATAGGAATATATGCATAACAGGGCTCACGTCATAATGCTCATGGTTCCGTTTGACAGAAATACGTTCATTTGGTGCTTAGTTTCGTACCCTGCCTAGTACAGTGGTCCAGTGATATGGCAAACCTACCCTTATTTGCTATTCGCCTTATTTGCACAGCAAAGTGCTCACCTTTACATCCCTCAGTCAGGCGAATTATTTTCTCAACAAGTTTCTCATCAATCATCATTGGGTGAAAACGGCGTTGATGTCCAAACTTAACTTCTGCCTCTCTCTCATACATTACTTAGATTTCTAATGCAAATTCTCTACAATATGGATCAAATGTAGCAAAATGGCACCAGCGCAATTAGTGATTTCAAAATCGTGCAATTTCTTTTTTTCCTCTAAAAATACTTAATATATGTTCAATATTAAAATTTACACACTTAATTCCATTCAAAATTCACAATTTTTTTGTGAAAATAATATGTGCTATTCTGGGAGATTTTTAGATAATTATGAAGCTGCAACATTTTTACAACATTGTGCTCGCTCTGGTTCCTTTTTTGCCAAATGCGATCCACATATTGTCTCTGGATCTGATCAAGCGTAATACACCGGTATTCCCAAACAAATGACAACCTTGGCGCAACACAGTGAGTCACGAATTCGCTGTGCGTTTTCGAGTTGTGTCTCCGGCTGCCCACAAATCTTACGAATTAATTGACCCAAATTTATTCATTGATTCGCGGCTTCACACGGTAGGAGCAGAGGAATTTCGATGTTATTTATATTGGCTCGTTTGGAAGTTGACCTCTGAGGGTCAGGTGGCTACATTTATTTTGCTTCCCGAAAGAGACCAAAATTTTTGATTTTTCAATATCATTTCCTGATCACTGAGGACGACGGAACTACATTTTAAGGTCAGGGTGAACTTTAGCCTTTGCTATTCTGGTATTTCATCGATTGGAGGCTTCAAATAGAGGCGGACCTGGCATTTTGGCAACACCGGATTTCCTCCATTTAAACCTATGATAATTAATCGATTCTTTTCAGAGCACCTGGCCCCTCCAAAAATCGATACATTTCCATGGGTTTAAATGGAGAAAAGACAATGTTGCCCAGTTGCTAGATCCGCCAATGGCTTCAAAATCATATCGATGCGATGTTTAAAACTGAAAAATGCATTTTTATTTCTGTAGAAGGAATATTCAAGAGCCAACATCATTCTTCGCCTAAAAATGGACCACTAGACGAGCTACAAACTGAAGCACTCTAATACATGTTTCTTACTATAATTTTACGTAGAACACGATTTGCGCAGCGAAAATTACTGAAATTAACATCTAACAAAGATATTTTATGTTTCTTGAAGCGTGAATTCAAACCTCCCGCTCATAAAAACTCAATGGTTTACGTGAGTCAAAGCGCGCATTGAACGTTACCATGACAGTCTTTGCGATGCAAAAATCTGGCAACCTCGATCTTGACGCTTTTGCTCAGCAATATACTAAGTTATATATAGTTTGAACTACACAGAGTGAGAAATGAAAAATGTTCGATTAAGAAGCCTATCGAAACCTTTGTGGTACGCGCTTCGACTCACGTACAGTATTGAGTTTCTAGTGACCAGGCAATTCAAACCCGTGACCAATGTAAAATAAAAACATTGATATCGCAGTTAGGAGTTAATTTCAGTAATCTCTGATGCAAAAATCTCATTCTACGTGAAATTCTGGTCAAGAGACGTTTATCAGAGTGCCTCGATTCGTACCTAGTCTAGTGGTCCATTCAGGGCCGGATTAAGGGGGTGGCCACATGGGCCGCGGCCCATGGCGGCAAATCTATAGGGGGCGGCAAATTTTGCAATTTTTTTAAATTTAGGTATAAAAAAAATTTGGATTTAGAAAAAAAATTACAAACGAGAAAAGGCAACAAAATCTCTAATTTTCTGAGAGTACAGTAATTTCTACTTTTGTTGTCTTTCAGTGATACAAGAGACAGCACCTTTAATTAGTCGAGTTAAGAGAGAAACCAAACACGCAATTTGGCCTGGAACGGCGCGACTTAGAGAGAAACGATGACGAGGACTTGAGATGAAAAGGAGAAGCCCTCGGCGCGACGATCGGCATGTAACACATATTAGCGCCTACAAGACTGCACGAATACTTCACGCATTGCATCAAACACAATGCGGTCATTGCGGACAGCGTGAAACGGATAGCGCCTACAAGAATGCATGAATACCTCACGCATTGCGGCAACCACAGTGCGATCAGCGTGAGACGCATAGCGCCTACAAGACTGCGTGAATACTTCACGCATTGCGTCGAACACAGTGCGGTCTGCGAGGCGCGGCGGCGTAAGTTAAAATCATTAATCCACATTTATGTTTGTTCTTTCATAATTTTTTCGTTCCTTTGTTATGAATGGAGGGTCTTGTCCACACTGAGACAGGTTTACAAAACTTATCTTTTGCGCAAAGTTCCGTGAACTTTTGCTAGTAGTGTTAACAGGGCTTTCCCAAAAATGTGTTCAACACCAGTAGACGCGTCTTATGCGCCTCTCCCCCGCTGACACGTTCATTTGATGGGTTTCATTGATGTTTCAAAACGAATGAGAAGGGGGCGGCAAAACACTAGCGGCCCATGGGTCCATTATGATTTAATCTTGTACTTGCGGCAGTATCCACAATAAGGATTGCATAGTCGAAAAACGCATATCTTCTATCACGACGTTTTAAGTCTCCGCCCCTATTTTATCTTTTTAAAGCAACTGTGTAAACTTCCTTCGCTCATTCTAAAGAAAAAAACCACATAAAATTCCTGAGCCATTTTGATCAGAACTTTGGAAGTAGAATTTAACCATTGATATTTTACGGAGGGATTACCATATCCCGTGATACACTAACATTATGCACCCTGAGAAAAAATTATATGTTACGTAAATGGAACCCCTTAAAAAGGAATTTCTGCTTAACATTTACCACAACCAAAATTCTATTTCATTTCAAAAATAACTCCCGTTGATTTGAATATGAATGAAAAAGTGTCGAGATGCTCTCAAAGAATTCTCAATTGATTCAAAAGGATTTTTTTTTTTTTTTTTGGAAATATAAAATGGAAGATGTTTTTTAGGAAACTGTTCATGGCGCACTAGTGTAACTCTTTTAGTGCAAAAATGCACAGTTTTTTGTAAGTTTTGAGATCCAAAATTATAAGCAGTAACACTTCAATTAAGGGTATTGAGATTACCAGAGCTTTCGGCTATTTGAGCTTTTAGCAGGACCTTAAGCACCCTAAAGCAAAATTTTCAATAGAGCAGTTTTAGTCGAACTAGGTCGAATATCGAATTTCGAGATTTCGGCTGAATACTCTCTCCAAAGTCCTAAAAAATGAGTTTAAAGAATTTTCCTCATTTCTGTGCCAAGTGAGGGCATTGTTGCTGGTTGGGCAAGTTGTCTTAGTGTCTGTCAAGTTTGTGCCTAAACTTTGCACATAACAAACTTTCAATGGCTTTTTCCCCACCCGTTTACCTAAGAGAATCGTTCCATATCCTGAAACAGGTCAGTTCTGGAATCCACTCTTTATGAAATTTGCCTACTTTCCGACTCTTTCGTTAAAGTCTCCAAGGTCATCCACGATAGTCATTCAAGCAGTGGCGTGGCGTGTTTCGATTATCGATATTTCCACATTTGATGCTATAATAAAGAATCGATTATCAAGGTGTTCGTTACAAACAGCCACTTTATCGATTCTTTTTCATTGGTTTAAATGACAGATCAATCGATATATCGCAAAGCACGCCACGCAATGACATTCAAGATCATTGATTCGAAAAGACCAAGCGGAATTTCAAAACATTCTGAGCTCTAGCAGTAACATTTTCGGGTGGATTAGTGATTTTGATAAGCTATAGACAAAGGAGATTGAGGGAAAGTGGAGCGATCTATTGGTTGAAACAGGTGGTTCTAATAGACTAAGGCGTGAAATTATGAACCAACTATATAGGGTCCCTCGTTGGTTGTCGTTCCCTAGCCTATTTCTTTACCTTCTCTGTCTATTACGACCATCCATTCCCAACAACAGGATTGGTCTATTTTTCAATTGTCTCTTTTGTTTATTGTCTTGTCTATCGACGGTCGCATATTTAGACATTTTCCTCAAATTTTTATCTCAACTTTATACGATGAGAATTGGTATTCTTGGGCGACTAGATCCTCCATGAATGGAAACAAGAGTCTCCCAATCTCAACATGATGAGCCGTTGGCGCTAGACTATACCTTCATAAGGAGAGTATGGACAACTCAATTTGTGTAGCTCTTAGGGCCCAAAAGGGTGACAACGTGAAAAACAAAAATCAGAAACAAGCCGCTGCCAACCCATGCATTTGAAATATTAATCAATAGGGCATACAGCGCTTTGTAAACAAGCGTTAATAAGGATTAAGACTTCGAAATTGAGAAAATGTATGCGAAATCAAAGTTTTATCGTGTTTTTATAATTTTTTATTAGTGTGCCTCCCCTCGGAGTTTAAATAAGTACCACTGGATAATTCCACTGCAAAGGTTGTCTGCCTTTTTGGGGCCCAAGATCTACACGACCTGATCAAACCTAACCTCCAAATTTTCGTGTTGTCCATACTATCCCTATAAAGGCACATTGGTTTTTGCGTTTGGCCCAGATATTCCAGACCAAATTTTCATCAAAAACCAAAGTCTGTCATCGATGTCAAACTCGCTCCTAATGTAAACAAACGAACGGCGACATAGTCCGGACATAAACAAAGCGGACACCCAGAGCGGACTTCCTCGAGATGTTCCAGACTCAATTTCTCAGCGTTAGCGTTTCTTCACCTCGACAAAAGAACTTTCGTCCGCGTCTAACATTTATCCTTTTCGTAAAATCAAATGGACTGAGTTAAGCAGAAAGGAACCAACCCACATTTTGGAAAAAATTGAGTTATGAGTGGTTTTGAACTCAACCACTGCTCTACTATCTATCGCCAAAAATTCAAAGTTTTTGTTGGAACAAATTTTGCAGAAATTGAACTTGAAGTTTAACTTTTACATTGAGTCTTATGCAGGAGCTAAACTTTAAGCCTCTTTTTCTCGGTTCGATCCCGATGTGGCTTGGTTCCTTTCTGTTTAACTCCGTCCAAATATCAGTTACCCCGTTGATCTGTTCATGGTGATTTCAAGTGAAATTGCGGCGAGATACTCCAGACTCCTAATGTAAACAAAGCGGCCTGTACCTGGTCGAGATGTTCCGGACTCATTTCTTCATTTACGTTTCTTCATCTCGACCAAAGAAGTTTCTCGCGCATTCAAAGTAACATTTTCCGGTTCCATTGTTAGAGAAGAAACAAGTCATTTTGTTGTAAGTTAGGATAATATTTGTGTTGATTAAGTGGCTTGAGCATTGGACTACCTGGCTGCGCCTTGCATAGCTGCCTCTATATCAAGATGATTGGGAGAAAAACTTACTGGTTGATGTGCGAATCTGAATCCTAAATCCCTAGGAAAGGTAGTTGTGAAATCCAGATGGATGTACAATGCTAGGTACCTTGCTCCTCACTCACTTTCTCATGGATGTTTGCTGGTCTCTCCAAGGTTCTGGTTTTGCGATGCGTTGAAGCCAATGCTTTAAGTTTAACTATAACAACCAGGCTTCGGAGATACTAATTAACAATCCTAGCAGTCACCAAATTCTCCAGCAAACCCGCATAGTTGTCTATTAACAGCTGAAGAAGCAATGGAAACCGTATTTACCTACGACAACAAGATTTTTTCCGTTGGAACTCTGATAGTAAGTATGAGGGGGAACTATCACCTTTAAGGCACGTTTCTCCATGAATTTTCTTGTTTTTTGGCATCAAACTAAGTAGAACTCAAGGAAAATGAGGCAAGACTTTACAAGTTACCATGGTTCATCTGCTGAAAAAATAGAAGAGAGTCTAAAATTCCTAATGAACATCACCAAGATGGTTCTGCCACCAGCAGTTCATTTTTTAAGGCACGGATCAAATACTGTGGTTATCTTTTATTCTCACGGTGCCCATCAAATTATAGGTAAGAAACCTAGTCCTGTAATAATAATGGCATGGAATGACGGGCTCTAATTGGTGACTTGACCATCCCCAATAAGTTATCGAAAGAATTTACTTCTTAAAAGATCCTTTGCGAATGAAGCCAAGTAAATATGCGGATAAAAGTCCCGTGTGATATGTGAAGTGTACTTATTCAAAGTAATTTCAAAGGGAAGGGATTAAATGTTCAAAAGGTAACGTCCAAATTTGCAAAGTTGTAGAGGCACTAGGCACAAATTGGACAAGGTGCCGCTAAGTAATGATTAAATGAATTTTTTATTGTTATTAATTACGGAAAAGAGAATCAGGCCGAATGCCAAAATACAAAATTCGAAAAGTGTAGGGTGGTGTAGGAGCCGAACCTTCTTCGAGATTACGGGCGGCGAGCGGCAACCTGATTGGCTACGAAGATTGCCGAGCATGGCCGAAGGCCTACTCGCCGCTTGGTAGGTGTTGACGGCGGTTTGACAAACAGCAGTTTTTGGTGAAATGTGGTCCGGAATATCTGGGCCAATCTGTTCACTCAGGTACACTGCCGTGCTAGGGAAGAACGCCGTAGGAACATTCGAGAGTGCCAACTTTCCTTCGATGAAACGTTCGTTTTTAAGGAAATTAATGAATATTTTACGTTGAAATTTTCAGGAACTGTAGATGAAGTTGCGAACAAAATAATCTGAGTAAACTAGAAGCAAAATATCCACAAGTTTACCAGGAAATTCGCGATTTGCCAAAGGAAATTTGGCAACGCCTGAGGGTTCATACGGCGTTCTTTCTTAGCACGGCAGTATACTCTAGTTGGCGCTTCCCAGGTTTTGAATTCCCACTCTTCAAACGAGGAAATCTAGCTACACTCTTATATCGAGGATTTTGACACTAACGTGGCAACAGCGTGGCGGTGCGGAACCACTCTCAGTTTCGTTTCATGCACGTCGCCAAGCCGTCTGGCGCCTGCCCGCGCAGTATGTCATCGGGTCACTTTCCTAACAACAACACAGACTCACAGACACACACAAAGAAGCAGAGAACACGGAAAAGCAGCATCATAATTGGGCTTCTATGAGTTCATCACGCGGTCTAATTTCTAGGCGCAGTTGAATGCTCGCCAGTCGTCCTGTCAGTGATGGCATACCCCTTTGCCGTGATAAGGAAAAACGCCGTATGGGCCTTCAGGCGTTGCCAAATTTCTTCCGCTAAAATACGAATCTGCAAGGAAACTCTTGGATATTTGTCTCCAATTTTTTAAAGAATTTAATTTGCAATTTAACACACAGTAGCTGAAATTTCCATGGAAAAATATTCTTTAAAAATGAATGTTTAAAGAGAGAAATTTGGTAACATCAGGGTGCTCATACGGCGTTTTTCCTCAGCATGGCAGCTTTGTACCATTGATAAATTCCTCGCCAATTCCTGGCGAACTTGTGCGGTAATTAGATCGCATTTAACTGGAGGGAACCAGCTCGAGTACAGTGTTGTAAAAATTGTACATCTTCGTACACAGGAAAAAAAAACACATTGGATCTAGAGTCTAGACTCTTGACAACATTGACAAGAAAAAGGACTCTTGATTCAATCAGATTTAAGCTTAAATCAATATGAAATCCGCTCAAATTAAGAGGCTTGGTTCTTGATTTAAGCTTAAATCTGATTGTATCAAGAGTATTTTTTCTTGTCGATGTTTTTAAGATTCTGGACTCTAGATCCAATGTATTTTTTTCCAGTGTAGATATATCTAAAAAAATAAAGACCAAGAATAGCTAATAGTTTTTATCCCCCACCAAAAAGTTGTTACTTCGAATACAATCGTGTTAATTTTATAACTGCGCGTTTACTAAGTATTTTTCAAGACGAAGAAGAGTTGCACGGTCTTAAAGACATGGATCCCCTCCGCTAAATGCAATCTAATTCGATGACCAAAGTGCAAGATCTTCGTTCGCGACGTTGCAGATTTTCTGTCATACTTTATTTTTTTCTTGGGAAAACTAGTGAATAAAGTGATTTCTTGCAACCTTCCTTGATTCCAGTGGCGTGCGGCGTGCTTTGCGCTTTATCGAATAATATGCCGCGTAAACCCATGAGAGAGCATCGATAAACAGGGTGTTCGCAACGAACTCCCTAATAATCGATTCTTCGCCACAGCTTCCAATGGAGAAATCTCGATGATCGATCATTCACGCCTCGCCACTGCTCGGTTCTTCTTCGCTGTCAGCAGAATATTCTGTATACATTTCAAGCTAATATAGTTGACTTGTTTCTCTTCAAAAAATATATTAGACAGAGAATTGAAACAACAACACAACACTGAACACTGGAAAAAAAACACATTGGATCTAGAGTCCACACTCTTAAAAACATCGACAAGAAAAAGTACTCCTGATTCAATCAGAATCTAGCTTACATCAAGAACCAAGTCTCTTAATTTAAGCGGATTTTGTTTTGATTCAAGCAACAATCCGATTGAATCAAGAGTATTTTTTCTTGTCAATGTTTTCAAGAGTCTGGACTCTAGATCCAATGTGTTTTTTTTTTTTTTTTTTTTTTTTTTTTTTTTTTTTTTTTTTTTTTTTTTTTTTTTTTTTTTTTTTCCAGTGCATATACGAGGTTTTACACTTACGCCATCAAATTATGAGTTATGGCGGATCATGATGCCGGAGGTGTTTGGATTGAAACCATACATCATCTTGAAGATCTTTTGACATTTATTCACTCCTATTTACAAGCTCGGAAGTATAAAATTAATCTCTGCAGGAAGCTAGGACGCAGGCCCGGAATTAGGATGTTTGGACTCCTAGGCGCAGTTTATCCTATCATTTGCCTATCTTTAAATCCAAAATGACGGCTTGATGAAGTTCCGATTAGCAAAATATAGTCGTCAATTTTAAGCGATGATAGATATGACACTTGCAGATGGACAAAATAAAATTTGCAATTTTATGCTTTCAATAATTTAACATAAGAAAAAGTCCGACAGATGAGAAATAAGTTCGTAATTCCCTTTCCGAGTCACATCAATATTTTGGGAGAACCCCAAAGTAGTGCTCTTTGACCTAAATATAGGAGCACTTTTTGAATTGGACCAAATTTTACAGATAGTAACTAAAACTTTTGACTCGACTTAGAAACAACATATGCACCATTACTTTTCGTACGCACATCTTTATGGATTAGCAAAAACTTGTGATTCCTTATTGCAAATTGTAGTCCAATTACAAATTTTCAACTCAATTCGTCGTCTCTTAGACGAAGAAACGTATTTACTTTTCAATGTTGCAAAATTGACCATATCAATTCAAGTGTTCCTGTTTTTATGACTGTACAATTTCTGTCCAAACTTTTGCGGAATTTACAAGTAATCAGAGAAAATATCCGTTGAATTCTTAATTAGAGAGGCTCAAAGATTCTCTAATAGAAATATGTTCCGCGAGTTGGAAATTTAGCAACGTTGAAATTTAGTTATGTTCTTACAACACGGAAACGACGAATTTGGCCAAACGTTCGATGGAACTCCCTGGTAAAAATTGGCGATAAGAGCTGCGTTTCAAAATACCATAGGAATTCTTATAGCCGGCTAAAGAAGGCTACAGAAAATCATATAGCTGGCTGTAGAATGCGGAGAAAATCATACGGCCGGGCTATACGAAGCGATTAAAAATTATGCAGCCGAGCTATAGTTCCTATCGCCGGGCTTTACACTTCATCTCCTGGCTGTTGCTTTTTCGCCATCGATTATAAAAGGCTATAAGAAATTGTGTAGAAATTCGTGTGCTTTGGGAATCATTAAGTTTAATACGGAACCACCTTAATATTTACAAAACATACATTATATTTTCCTTTTATACATATTTTTTTCATCAATTAAAATGAGAATAATCCATACATGATGTGCAAACATTTCAAAATCATGAGTTGAATAACGCTGACTCCGCCAGATTAAATATTAGAGCCTAACACCAAGCGGAGCGGCGACGCACTGGCGCCTACAAACCTAACAGGGATACTTCACGCATTGCGCAACGCGTGAAGTATCCCTGTTAGGTTTGTAGGCGCCAATGCGTGTTT
The DNA here is from genome assembly GCF_918797505.1 of Bemisia tabaci. Taxonomy (NCBI): domain Eukaryota; kingdom Metazoa; phylum Arthropoda; class Insecta; order Hemiptera; family Aleyrodidae; genus Bemisia; species Bemisia tabaci. Next base: position 219,002 of record NW_027311737.1, on the reverse strand, counting down.
CGCGCTGGCTGCCCGCCCGCCTCGCCGCGCCGCAGCGTACCACGGCGCTTGAAGCAACTATTTCACACCAGAGGTATTGCACAGTATCATACGAAATTGAAGGTGCTCCAACATATTAGAAATTGCAGGCATCCTTCAAAAGTACGGAACTTTCCGCGCAAAATAAATCAAGATACTATGGTACAAAAAGAGAGCGGTAGTCCAAAAACGCACTAAGTCCTTGTATCCGTATTTAGTAACGTTTAGCATACACTTTATCGCCTGGCTGTTGCTTAATCGCCATCGGCAATAAAAGGCTATAAGAAATTGTGTAGCCGGCTACAGAAGCTATTGGAAATCTTACAGCCGGCCGTAGGTCTATGGTATTTTGGAACACAGATTCTATTGCCAATTTTTACCAGGGCTAATGGACTTTTTTGATACCCTGCACAGCTATGAATAGTGTACATTTGGCACCGCTGTCGCCTCTCACAAGGTGCGTCATGCGTTACGCGCGGAGCGGGATTGAACGGTGCGTTAAAGTTATAACTAACGACGATGGTCATCCTGAAATCAGAAATTGGCATCGACAGCGTCGCCAAATTCACCATTGATAGATTAATTTACTAATGGGCCTCGAGTATTATACATTGACGCTGAAACTGTAAAGACGTAAATTTCGGAATTTGCAATGCTGCTGACTTTCTGTTATAATTTGTTTTTATCTTTGAGATGGGAAGACTCTCAACTTCATTTCTTGAACACTTTCATAATTTTTACCTTCTCCGTGAGGAATATTTTTCGAAAAATGTATTTTTACTAAAATTTAAATTATATTAAATTTTAAATTTTATTTTAAATTTTTTATTTAACTTGTATGCTTTTTTATTAAGTGAAAAAAAAGGAGCGAAGATTTAAAATGCCGCAACGGATTTCGCGCTCTCACAGTTTCACATTTGACGCTGTTTTACCTTAAAGTATACCTTTTGGCGATTTTTCCTAATTGAACGTTTTATGGTTTGGTCGTAGTGAAAGAATTCATTCAAAGTAAGTTTTAGGCTTGTCTTTTATGTAGTGTGCTTTAAGTTTGGTGTGGTGTGTCAATGTTATCAAATAAGGAAAATAGCAGGACTATAGTGCCTCGATCGCTCCAAACTCCCTATTTCTTCTTTGTCTATCAATTTCAATAATCAGCCCGCTGGCACTGAAAGCGGTGCGAGGTCGCTGAAATGTATCATCTCTGTGTGAGCTCACGTTAAGTCGCCTCTCGTGTTCTTTTCCGATGGTGCGGAGAATTCTTGAAAAGCTGGCAGATGAGCAGTCGCATCTTCGCCAAGGCGCCTGGGTCCTCGCCCTGCCCCTGTCGCTCAATGCCTGCGGTTTAAGGTTAGGTCTATGGAGATTAGGCAATTATTCTTCAGCTCCGCAATGCAGGTTACATTTCTCGTGTGACACTTGCCCCGGAAAATATGGATCTTCAAGTACAGCTAGTCGCTTTACGCTTCATGAAGACCTTACCAGATTTGATGATGAATTTTTATCTCAAGAGAAGGATATTTGCGTAGAAAAGGACGGATGCCAGCGGGCTGATTACTGAGATTGATAGACAAAGCGATAGACAAAGAAGAGATAGGGAGTTTGGAGCTATTCCATTGGTTAAAATGGGTGAGTTCTATAGACTAAGGGAGAAAATGATGGACTAACTATCGGGTCCCTCGTGGGTTGCCGTTAGTTAGTCTATTGCCCACCTCCTTTGTCCATTGCAGCCACCCGCTTCCACCAGGATCGCTCCAAATCTCTTTTGTATCTTTGTCTATACCTTTGTCAATCAATTTCAATAATCGGCCCGCAGGAGAGGCAGCTAAAAATGCCCCCTAGAAAGAGTCAGGATTTCAGTACACTGAAGGATTAGCTTCCTCATCAAAACTTCACGCAAAGCACATTGAACGTATTTTATAAAAATTGATATTAAAATTTGATTCACTGATAAAAAAATAAATTGGCGGCCATAGTTGACATAATAAATAATTAAATCGAAGTTCCCTAAAAACAAAAATCAACGTGGCTCAAAGAGACCGTTAAAACAATTTTATCATTTGGCAGAGAGAGCCGTATGAAAATTCAAATGTTTCCAAATTTTCCCTGTTAATTGGTTAGAAAGTTTTGCAAATTTTTCCTCATAATATCTGGATATTTTAGGCCTACTCCATTGGCCGTTAGACGAGTTTTGTTCAAGGGAAAAATCCCACTTACGAAGTCGGGAAAAATATTGAGTTAATCAATTTATTTCCCAGTGCCAAGTATGGTCCTTGTATCCCTAATCCAACTGAAAAAGGAAGATGATGTGAAAGCGAACTGTGCGATATTTTGTTGCTCATTCGATTGTTGGTGTTTCTTTTATTAAAATTATTTGTCCAAGTGTTGATCTTGTTCAGTTTTTATCTCAATCCCGATTAAATACTCGATTTTTACTGATTTATCTTCCCATGCCAACTTGCCATAGAACCGTATGAGCCCCGTCCCGTGGAGACGATATCTGGGAAAAGTACCAAAAGTTCCATTCTTGGAATTTGAAATTGGGGAAACATCCCATGAAAACATATCGTGGGGACAGGCCTATGAATTAAATTTCGAACATAATTATGGAAGAAAAATATCTAAAACTTTCCATAGATGAATCCTGAATTTATCGCAAAGGAAATTGGGCATCGCCTAAGGGTTCATAGGGTGCTTTTCCTTAGGACGGCAGTATAGATCGTATTCGATAGTGGTTCGATGTATCGTTTGGTTCAAAACAATAGAACATAACCTCATACGAAAATTTTAGGGTTTAATTTGGAAAAGCTGAAAATGAGAAAAAATTTAACAATTGATACTCGAAATAAAAAAAAAATCGATTACTGAAGACCCGTTACCTCAGATTCCTAAATTGACTCTTGAGGTCATGTTTACATATTGATCCAACCGATATCGATACAATCTCACCTGTTTGATGTATCGAATCTGCGTATACTGGCGCCTCCAAGACTGCATGGATACTTCATGCATTGCGCGTACACCATGGAGGATACTTCACGCATTACGCTTACATTACGGAGCGAGTGCGCAATGCGAGAAGTATCCAAGCAGCCTTGAAGGCGCCAATACACGTTTTGCGCTGGCAGCACTGCGTTTGGCTCTAATATTCGAACTCGCGAAGTCATCGTTTTTCGACCCATGATTTTGAAATGCAAAGTACACTAGAGTACCTTTATAGACAGAGTATGGCCATTCGTATCTTTTTACTACAGGAAAGCTGTGCCGCTTTTTGATTGGTCAACGAGTTTTTAGGTTTCATGATGCTCTTATGGCCGTAAATGAACAAACAAGATGGCGACTCACCGCAACATTGATGAGAAGCTAAACTTTGACAAAAATTTCAATTATTCGGCGGTGACAATTTAAAGTAGCATATCCACGATTAAAACATGATAAACATACGAAAACACCGTTAAATTGCCTTCCGCCTTTATCACAGTAGGATGTAAGATGTGCATAACCTCAAACTTTTTTTTTTTTTTTTATTGAGAGTTTAGTGGCTTTTATTCCTCGGAATCTACAGCCATCTATAGGCACTATTTATTGTCCGAAGACATCAGGGAGATTGGTAGACATCCATGCTCGGGCTTACAAATTTTCACGGATTAAGGCCGAGCGAATTCTGCTTACAGATCAACCTCAAACTTGCTTGCTGACAACAGCCATCTTGTTTGTTAATTTACGGCCGTAAGAACATCGTGTCAGCCTATTTTCTAGCGACCAATGAAAAACCGGCACAGAAATGGCCATACTTTGTCTATAAAGGTACCCTGGAAAAAAAAATTAGCCTGTATCTAGATTCCAGACTCTTGAAAACAATGACAAGAAAAAATACTTTGATTCAATCTTCTTTTTGCTTGAATCAAAAGGAAATCCGCTTGAACTAAGAGACTTGGTTCTCGATTAAAGCAAAAATCCGATTGAATCAAGAGTATTTTTTCTTGTCGATGTTTTTAAGAGTCTGGACTCTAGATCCAAGCGACTTTTTTTCTAGTGTACTCTATCGAATACGATCTATGACGGAGCAACCGCGCAACGCACGGCGTGTTCGACGGCGCCGTTATGTGAGCATCAGCTGTTACATGAGATGAGGAAAACCAGTTTTCCATGAGGAGGTCAAGGTCGCATCCGATCATGAGAACAAAAGGCGCCGGAGCCGCAATCTTGCTAATTGCGATTTAGCTAATCCGGGGACTTGCACTTTCCGACGCCCAAGAGGTCATCGCTTCAATGAGCGGCGGCGTCGCGTCGCGTCGGTACCGGACCGTTTGTTCTCCTGCTTTAGTTTTCGACCGCGCGCGTCACCTCGTCGACCCGATTGGACGCAAACACGCACATCAGTGCTTTGCGATATATCGATTGATACGCCACTCAAACCCATGAAAAAAGATCGATTATCAGGGTGTTCGCAGCGAACACCTTAGTAAGCGATTCTTTACTATAGCTTCAAATGGCGAGATATCGATAATCGATCATTCACGCCACGCCACTGACGTACATCACGGGCGTCAGTACGGCCCGTTAAACAATTAGTAATCTGCGGATTGATAATTGAAATTCATAGATACAGCGATCGACAAAAAAGACAAAGAGAGAAGAGAGTCATCCTAATGGTGGAAATAAATTAATAGATACTTTGGACGAAAAAATAGCTGAAAAGTGCCTGCAGGCGTAAAATATCCGTTTATTGCGGGAAACTTGGAGAAAACCAATACTTTACCAAAGTTTTTAGATATCGCGATGTTTGCTGACTTGACATTGAGTGAAATTTACACATGAATTTGGAAAATTGCATATTACGCCATGAAAACTTTTGCACTACGAATTCAAAAGGCTGTTACCATTTCGCACAAAATGTATTATTGCTCGGACAAAACCGCCTTTCTGCTCGGGTTTGAGAAAAATCATCACAAAATAAGACGTATAAATTAAGGAACTGATAGAAATTACAATAAATCAAAAGGACCTGTATGAATGGGATTTGAACGGTGCATTGGCTCTTTTCAGTTTTATTCCTATTCACGTAGTTCCTTTTGGTGTTAATACGTTCAATATTACGTCGCAGTCCAAGTTCTTACCTGGAAGCAGGCCTTGAGGGCAAAATTAGCTCCATCAATCTGTGATTAAGGTCCCCTCAAGGAAATTGATATCTAGCCACCAGAGTTTTACAGGAATTCTTCATCGGCTCATGACACCGCAATTTGTAAATCCAAGGTTTGTAGATAAGAATGCAGATAAAAATCCAAACCTCTGCCTTATTGATCTTGAGCTTGAACTTACAATCATTAAAACCCGAATATTTCCAAATTTAAACATCAGTAGTTATGGAGATTAAAATATCGTATCAATCAGTGGCGTGGCGTGCTTTGCGATGCATCGATTGATCTGCCACTTAAACCAATGGAAAAGGATCGATAAACAGGGTGATCGCAACGAATACCTTAGTAATCGATTCTATACCGTAGTTTCAAATGGGAAAAAAATCGATAATAATCGATTATTCACACCTCGCCACTGGTATCAAATATAAGCTGCACGAGGTGATTAATCATCTGAAATTCAAGTGCATATCGATCCCGATTTGATACTTTGCCCTCGTCAGTGGGAGCACCCAAAGTTGATAGTTTGACTTATCTTAAACCTTTTTTGGTTTTGCTGCGTAGATTTACATTGTGAATAATGTGATATCACCGTTTCAAAATGAAAAACATTGAAATTTTTGAGTGGCACGAGATGAAATACCAATAAAATATCTGATCTCTCCGAGGAATAAGCATACTGCTAATTAGTAATCATCATAATGAGGGAGCACTCATTAATATCTCATGAATTATACTTTTAAATTTTAAGTATATGTATAAAGCACCAAAGCAATTTTTGAGTCCAGTGAGAAGGACTGAACTGTCACCACTCATGCACTCAAACGTGACTTAGAATCGGAAAATATGTGTGGAATAGTAGCAACGCTAATTTCCTTTAAAAAAAATTTAAAAAAATAAAAAAACGTTGTTTTGACGATGTTCATAGAGGATTCCAGGTCCTTCTTAGTTTTTTAGTGTAAAAACGATGTTTTTGGCAGTGACAAGATTTCGGTCCTGATGACATTGCTACAGTTTTATTGAGATCAAAATAACTGATCCCACAAAGGAAATATTGTAACTACGATGAGGGTAGCAAGTTGGACCTGAAATTCACTTTGAACGCCGTGAGAAAAACTATTCCACCTCCCCTCGTTTTCTGATGGCATTGGCTTCTCTGCAGTTTCACACATTTTTTCTTCTTGAGGTCTGGTAGCTTATAGTATAGAGCTGAAGAACTGATATACTACGGTTTTTCTGATGTACAGTCCCATATTTATTCAAAACTCAATTTTTAAGATTCATTCTTGCTTTTAATATCCGTAAACTGGCAATAAGGTCTCCTCGCTCATGTAACGAGAGCTGAAACATCTCGCTTCTGCCCGGAATGCTGGTAATTTTAACGTGCATTAAAGCATTGCAGAGAAAAGGCGCTGTGCAACGCAAAGAGCTCAAGACATAATTCGTCTTAAAAATACCACAAGTGATGCTTATTTGATTGAAATCATGATCTTCGGTGAGTAATTGGACGGTTGGATCATCACTGCGCTCGCTTAGAGGTGCCCAAGGTGTGAGGTCAAGGATGAGGCGGCGGAGATTGCGGTTTCTTTTCGGAGGGTCAGGACTAGAGAATCGAGGAGCTACAGCCTATCGGATGGATTCTAGAATGTCAATGGCAGGGCCGGATGTATATCGAGTAATTCCAACAGGAGTTAGTGAAAAGGAGTAAGGATCGCATACATCGTCTCTCCTTTAACAGCTTCTTCCTTCCCTTTCAAAATGAGCGCAAAAGTTTACTGAAAATTATTGGGTCGGTTGTCAAACAACCGTCACAATCATTAATTTCAGAGGGAAAAATAAAATGAAGTTTGAAATTTTTGAGATAGAGCCGTGCCTACCTAAAAGCTTTTCAAAAATTATTTGAAAAGTATTTGGTGTTGGAGTGCGTCCTCCTAGGTAGGCGACGGAGAGGGCATTCCCTGAAAATTTCAAAGTTGAATGACCACGAATTTTACAGAAAATCTATCAGGAAAATTTTGAAACGTCTGAAAGTTGTGGCGATTCTTGAAATGACGACATTGTTTTTCCTCCATTTAAATGTATGTAAGAAAATTAATCCTGGGTGACCTAAAATAAATATTTTAATGGATTGAAATGCAGGAACCAAAGTGCTGCCCACTTGCAAAACCGCCACTGTACGGCAGTGTCGAGTCGCTGGTTATTTATAGTCTGTTTATCGAACGAAATGCACTCATCATGGCTCATGACTCACCAAAGCGGTTCTCACCGACTAGCGTTCCCGTGTAAGAATTTTCGTGAACCTCGCGAATTTTTATTATTTATTGTCCCAGTGACCCGTTTTCTCGGTGTCAATGGAGCCCCACCGGTTTGATTTCCACGGAATTTTATGAATCCTTGTTAGGACCAGGAAACCGGTTTCGGGGAGATATTATCTCACCTGTTGCAGGCCGGTGCCGCGTGGGTTATGCAATCAACATCACGCGTCTAGCTCCCGCCGCGGATACGGAAGGTCAGTTCTGTCCTCTAAGCAAGCGCCGCACAACTCCGCGACGATAACTGGTGGAGATAAGCGGGGTTTTCGCAGCAAGAAGGGTTTATACCTAATTTCTTCGCAATAAAATCGTATTTCGACCACGTTTTGCGACGAGAAACCACTATAATGACTCATTAAAGAAACGACATATGCATCCATAATTTCCCCTCGCAGATGGGTTTTTTTTATAAAAAATTCTAAAATAATTGTTTCCTCTCGCAAAATGAAGTCCCTTCAGTGTGCATCGTAGTAACCGACCATTCTCCTTAAACCTAACCTAAAATTTTTTTTTATACTCATGTAAAAAAAATTGTATAGGGTACCTGAAAGGGTTTACGGACAGTAGGTCTAGAAGAAAAAGGGCTACAAAAAAAGGGCTACCTTCTTTGGTCTACAGTCAAAATGTCTACATGAAAATGCCTATTAAAATAGTGTCTATAGTAAAATATGTCTGCGGTATTAACATGTCTTCGGTTTGATTGCCTACTCCAAAAACGTCAAAGTACGTATTTATGTCGTCTGATAAGAATCTCATTTGAAAGTGTATCCCCAAAGACAGGACGAGACTGAGGATGCTGCAGAAGCTGATGCGTATAAATTGTGAGTCACACTTCGCGAATAATTCACCATATAAATATCAACATGTATATTTTATAAATATTTTATTTAATTTTTAATTTTATAAATATATTTTATATATTTTTAGTGGCCAACATAAATATTTTGACATTTTCTAAGTGGGCAAACAAACCGCAGACATTTTAATAGCGTAGACATAATTTAAGTAGGCATTTTAATGTAGACGTTTTGACTGTAGACTAAAAAAGGTAGCCCTTTTTTTGTAGCCCTTTTTTCTGTAGACGTACTGTCTGCATACCCCTAAAAGCGCGAACTCCAAACGTGAAAAATGCCACGAAGGGAGAGGGGGAAAAAATCCAAACAATGGACGACTCGTTAATGCAGGTTAATGGAACTCTACAAATCTTGCTCATGTATATAAATGTTTTGCGATGTTGAAGATCGGTAACGTTGTAATAAAAAACAATCAATTCACATTTTAAATAAAATTGACAATGTTGCGATAGAAATTAGTAACAGAATTCCTCACAGGCACAACAGGTGACGCTGACATTAAGTAAAGTGAAGAAGACAAGCAAAGTGCCCGCAGTTAGCATCGCACTCGACGAACAATGAATGAATTTCATTATAACGCCTGAATGCAATTATTCGAGCTCCGAGGATATCCGAGATGCATACGCAAGGAATTGAAGGCGTTTTGGCTCTTCAGGCATTCTTCGCTTCACCTACGGCGCGGAGCGGCGGGGAGCTGCATTGCGTGGATTTAAAATGACAAAGCGTCGATCTTCATTGTTATAATACGATGGTATCTCTTAGGAACGAATAGTTGCTCAACAAATCATGCTCAGCACATCGCTATATCACAATTGAAGTACAAGAGACACTCATATACTAAGCATGTATGCAACTATTCGTGTGTCGCGGATGTTTCTTCAGTATAAAAGAAAAATTCAAGGAGTTCTGTCATATTGGATCCTTGCAGTGCAAACAAACAAGATAAAGATTTTATTAATCTACAAAATGGACAAAATTTATTTATGTTTTTTTTTTCTTAGTTCATTCTAGAGATCTACTACACTGATTTTTTTATTTTTCCAGTTTTTTTGCGTAGGATTACTTAACTAGAACAATAGAGGAGACTGAAATGAAGAAGAAGGAGGAGGAGGAGGAGGAGGAGGAGGAGGAGAAGGAGGAGGAGGAGGAGAAGAAGAAGTAGGAGGAGGAGAAGAAGAAGTAAAACAACAACAACAACAACAACAACAACAACAACAACAACAACAACAACAACAACAACAACAACAACAACAACAACAACAACAACAACAAAAACAAAAACAAAGTTTAGAAAGAGAAAAAAAATGAGATAATTGAAAGGAGAAAAAGGAACAGGAGAAAGAAGAAGAAGAAGAAGAAGAATGAGAAGAAGAAGAAGAAGAAAATATTAATAATTTAATATGTATAGCCGTCATTAAATATTCGTTCACAAATAGACACACATTTTCCTCAAATCCAAAGGAACACAAAGAGAGGAATAAGAAGAGGGCTAAATCCCGTGGCAAAGCTTCAGCAAAATTTCCGTGCACAATAACTCAAAATCTCATCACTTGAAAGGAGGGTTTAACGTGGATTCACCACACCTGCTGACTCCAAAACATTTCCCCGGTTACGTGTGATACGCCACTCTCACCCGGGTGCTCGCACAGCGCTCCCTAATTAGATTACATAAAAATCTAATCAGGGTGACTGATTTGAATTCTAGGTGAGTCGACCGTCAACTACTTTGTCGCGGGGTGTCGCCGGGTACTGGGTCAAGGTGGCGGTTCCCCTCCCACTACGACCCGCCCCCGCTCCCCCTCCCCTCCACCCACTCCGGTCATTCGCACTCAGCGTTGACGCACAGTGGATCGAGTCAATCAAAGAGGTCGGACATGAACTTATTAACAAAAACTGCAAAATTATATGTTTATGTCGCCACATTTTAAATTTTAAGGGGTGCTCCTTGAGGAAAATTTCACGAGGAAACCAACGGAACCAATTTTAGAACTTCAAGGATCCATGTTCCTTCCTGATTTTTTTTTCTTTCTTTCTTTCTTTTCTTTTCTTTTTTTTTGTTCTTCCAAAATCCTGTTAGTACTCCAGAAATGAATTAAAATGACATTGTATATGGAGGACTCCGTCGGCAAAATACAGTGGATCGAGTCAATCAAAGAGGTCGAACATGAACTTATTAACAAAAACTGCAAAATTATATGTTTATGTCGCCACATTTTAAATTTTAAGGGGTGCTCCTTGAGGAAAATTTCACGAGGAAACCAACGGAACCAATTTTAGAACTTCAAGGATCCATGTTCCTTCCTGATTTTTTTTTCTTTCTTTCTTTCTTTTCTTTTCTTTTTTTTTGTTCTTCCAAAATCCTGTTAGTACTCCAGAAATGAATTAAAATGACATTGTATATGGAGGACTCCGTCGGCAAAATACAGTGGATCGAGTCAATTAGAGAGGTCGGACATAAAATTTTTGACTAAAACTGCAATATTATATGTTTATGTCGTCACATTTCAAACTTTAAGGGGTGCTCTTTGAAGACAATTTCACGAGGAAACCAACGGAACCAATTTTAGAACTTAAAAGATCCATGTTCCTTGTGTGATTTCCTTCGTGATTTTTTTGTTCTTCCAAAACCGAGTACTCCGAAGAATTAAAAGACTGTTATGTGACTGAATACATGTCGAGAATTAGTTATGTGAGACCTTCTGGCAAAATACAGTGAATCGAGTCAATTAGAGAGGTCGGACATAAAATTTTTGACTAAAACTGCAATATTATATGTTTATGTCGTCACATTTCAAACTTTAAGGGGTGCTCTTTGAAGACAATTTCACGAGGAAACCAACGGAACCAATTTTAGAACTTAAAAGATCCATGTTCCGTTGTGTGATTTCCTTCGTGATTTTTTTTTGTTCTTCCAAAATCCTGTTAGTACTCCAGAAATGAATTAAAATGACATTGTATATGTGAGACCTTGTTGGCAAAATACAGTGAATCGAGTCAATTAGAGAGGTCGGATATGAAATTTTTGACAAAAACTGCGAATTTTGATGTTAGTTTTGTCACATTCTAAATTCCAGGGGATGTCTCTACTAGAAAATTTCCCTAGAAAACCATTGGAACCACTTTTAAAACCTGAACATTTTGTATAAACGGAGTTATGAGCGTTTAAAGTTTCCACATTTTATCCGACCTTTCTTGCTGACTCGATCCACTGTGTGACGGTCCCGTCCTGACCAAAGTAAGAGACATACGTGAGTATATAACCTCTCTCTCTCTCTCTTACTAATTCTCCATTTTCAGTATAAACTGATCGGGAATAGTAGAGGAAAGGATTTATTTTAGAATGAAAACTTTTGGAAACATCTATAACATGATGGCATTGGCATTGGCGGACCCAGCAAATTGGCAACATCTTTTTTCGCCATTTAAACCTATGGAAATGTATCGATTCTTGGAGGGGCCAGGTGCTCCAACAAAAATAGATTATTTAGCGTAGGTTTAAATAGAGGAAATCTGGTGTTGCAAATTGCTAGATCCGCCTTTAGGCATGGGCCCCATTCTCGATGATGAGTTGATGGGCTGATAGTATGCGAGAATTGGATAGAACGACTCCTCTTGCGAAATGTTCACCTGTGTCGTAGTATCGATGTTGATGCAGAAGGCTTAAAAAAACGCATATCTCTGATACAGATTGTAAAATTAGGAGTGCATTTCAGACTTTTCCGATACGCTCATCGTAGCTTTAGAGACGTATCTTAATTTTGCTTTGGCTGAAGTTTGGAACAGGCCCATTGAATCAGTAAAAATGAAACCACACCAACTTGGAAACTTAAAATTGCTTAAATTGACAAAACTCATTGAAGATGGCGCATCCATGTCAACTTGTGCCTTTAATCTGTCCTAAAGTACATGCCATTAACTAAAACTAGTCTTAAATTATATTCTATTAAAAAGTCACTAATAAAATCTCATTTTTACAAGCATCGGAAAGAGAGTTTGAGTTTTCTTTCCGCCATAAGGTTTCGTGTAATTTTGAAACTTCACAACACATATTTCTTGAAATAGCAAAAACTGCACCAATGTTGCCTTGACCCCCAAGGCTCTCAATTGAAGTGTAAATTGCATGATCATGATGAACCACATTTTTGTGGTGAAACTGCAAAAAAGTATAGTGTTAAAAAAAAGTGAACTAAGTAAATATGGGAACTGGGTCAAATATTTTCTTCAAGTAGTTCATACACAATCGCAGTCAGACGGATTCATTTGACAGAGTGACTTTTTTTAATATGGGTAAATATACTCTATTATTTGACTGTAATTTTCCCGTATCAACTTACAATTAGTTCCGAGTATTTGTGTAACTGTGTACATATACGAGTATCTCGGTTTGCAGCGCTATAGAAGAATACCTGAAAAATACGACTCAAAGTCATCTCCAGGAAACTTTTCTGATATCTCCTCTCTGTGTGAAATATAATGTCTCAAAATAACGCAAAAGTTGAACGGTCGTGTAAGATACAGTAGCGGCTCCCATTCTCGTTGTTGGAGATCTCTATAGGCTTGACGGGGTCGCTTCCGCTCCTAGTAATATTCTGTGAAATTAAAAAAAAAAAACCCGCGGTTTGTGTCCTTGATAAAATAAAATTAGATCGCAGATATTAAAAAACCGCTAACACAATCCGCGTGTTTGTAGTTTCGTCGTTGAATTGAATGATGCAGAGAAACATAGATTTTAAAATCCAAAACCATGCGGCTCATATTATTAAAATGTCGTGAGGCCGTCTTTCCATGTTTTACACTCCGTTTTCCACTTGCAAAACGTCGCAAGTGAAGCACTATTTGAGATTGTTGATACCTTGGTGTTTCCAAAAATTTGTTTTGATAAATAGGTTAATACCATAGACTATTCATTTTTATAGTAGCATTTTAAAGTTACACTGGAAAAAAACACATTGGATCTAGAGCCCAGACTCTTAAAAACATCGACAAAAAAATACTCTTGATTCAATCAGATTTAAGCTTAAATCAAGAACCAAGCCTCTTAATTTGAGCGGATTTCCTTTTGATTTAAGCTTAAATCTGATTGAATCAAGAGTCTTTTTTCTTTTCAATGTTTTCAAGAGTCTGGACTGTAGATCCAATGTCTTTTTTTCCAGTGTATAAGGATACAAAAAAAAATTCAGAAGAAAACCTGAAAGAATGGGACCTGTAGGCGCAGGCCAACATAATTCTAAGTTGACTCATGATGCTTATTTTCTCTGTTCAGCTGCACCAAGCCTCAGTGACCTCCGCGCTGAACTTCACTTAGCGCTGAAATCCCAATTTTTTTCTCATCGTTATATCTCCTGGTGCATGAAATGAGATAAAATTGTTTCTTAATTGTCAGCTTGTCTACGCCTCGCGAGTGAGAAGCGCTTCGGCGCACGGTGGATCGAGTCAACAAGAGAGATCGGTGGAAACTTTATACGCTCATAATTCCATTTATACAGAGCTTAGAGGTTCTAAAAATGATTCCATTGGTTTTCTCGTAAAATTTTCTTCCGAAAGCAACCCTTGCAATTTATAATGTGACGAAATAAACATCAAAAATTGCAGTTTTAGTCAAAAATTTCATGTTCGACCTCTCGTATTGACTCGATCCACTGTGCGGCGAGGGCCCAATTAAATTGGTAGATGGTACTCAATGTCACGAGTGAAGCGGTAATTAGTAGGGCGCAACATTTTCCCGTCGAACAAGTTTTGGGAATAAAGTGTCTTTTTCTTCAAAACACAATATTTGAAACGATCCGATAAAGAGATGGAGGTTAAGTGCGATCCCATAAGTGCTTGATTTGAGCCAATTTATGCCAAGGCAGGTTTGTTATGCACCGCCGTTTTATGATAGGATTCTATAGTCTTGCTCTCTTAGAGGTCTGTTGCGTTTTAACCCTCTATGACATAGCGTTACGAATTCGTAACAACATTTTTGGGGTTTTTTAAAACTTGAATCATTCCTCTGTGGCATGATTTCGCAAATTTTCACCAGCTTTTTCTCTTTTTGAATAAATGATTTCCTAAAATTTAAAATTTTGAAAAAAACTGCTATTGCACTTGAAAAAAAAAAAAAAAACACATTGGATCTAGAGTCCAGACTCTTAAGAACATCAACAAGAAAAAATACTCTTGATTCAATCAGATTTAAGCTTAAATCAAGAACCAAGCCTCTTAATTTGAGCGGATTTCCTTTTGATTTGAGCTTAAATCTGATTGAATCAAGAGTCCTTTTTCTTGTCAATGTTCTCAAGAGTCTGGACTCTAGATCCAATGTGTTTTTTTTCCAGTGTGTACGTTTTATATGAAAAATACGAAATTGATTGGTGTCTCTTAGAATTTGAGATCCAAAATTATGTCAAGCCGGAGAGGGTTAAGGAAGGTAATTCAACGGTTCAGTAGAGGACAAATCATTACATCGAGGGCTAAGAATCAATACCACGAAACTGACAATTTTGACGAAATTGAGTCAACGACCCTGCCAAATTCTTCAGTAGTAAATACGCAAGCTGATGTTTTTAGCTTTTTCAAATTCCGCATGGGGGAGTTGTAAAAACGCTGTAATTTATAAAAATTCGCAAATCTAATCGAAAAAGTAAAAAAAGGCGATGTTTCTTCTCTGTCTTGCAAAACCATTAGTTTGCAGATAGGATAGGTGGTATTGTCCCTTATTAGCCATCGATCACGGAAAGAAAATTATGGTAACATCAACTATAAGTCTACTTGATTTTTTACACAGTGATACTGAGTAGTGAGAGTAACCAGAATTATAGTAGTGTTGACAAGAACTCTGAGAATACTTATCATAATATCGCTAATGACGTTAATGCTACCATAAAGTCTGGTTTTTATTACCATACTCATATCACTGTGTCAGAGTATGGTAAAATATACCGTATTTTTTCAGTGATATCGCTAATATCGCTATATTTCAGTTTTTATAACTAATATCGTTAATGCTACCATAAAGTCTGGTTTTTATTACCATACTCATATCACTGTATCAGAGTATGGTATAATCTACCGTACTTTTTTCAGTGATATTCCATCTTTTGTTAACCCAACAATGTTTCAAATATCAGAGGACAATGAACAAAAGGATATATTTATTTTATTCTAAGTGTAATGCAAAATCATAATAATATCGCGTAACCCATAACGCCCAAAGCGCTAAGAGTTTCAGGATATGGAGTCAGAGGCGTACTCCCTCTACACCCCCTCCCGCCCCCCTTAAGGGCTAAAAAGGGGATCATGATCGGACGTCGGGGAAAAAAACGGGGCTGGGTCCAGAATTGTTATTTATTGCGTCAGACTTGAAAAAATATGGAAAATTACACTTTAAATTGACGCCTGAAATTCCAAAAATTAGCCTTTCCTCCGTTTGACCCCCCCCCCCCACCCTCCCATCCCGAGAAGGGATATAGGGGCTTCGGGACCATGAAATTCTGATTTCCTAGCATTGATTACGTAGGGTACCATATTTTCCCGGAGAATCTACGTCAATTTTGTCACCAAGGAGAAATTTTTGGAGGGAGCACCGCCCCCCCCCCCCCCTCTTCAGGGGATTAATTTTGAGCATAGGGTGAAATGATTGTTTAATTAGGTGTCGATTAAACGTGAAATCTGCCGTATTTTTCAAGTCTGATGCAATGAATCAAAATTCGGTCTGGAACTCCGACTTATTGTATCATGATCCTCTTTACCCCCCCCCCCCTCCCACTCCCCCCAGGGGGGCTGGGAGGGGAGGGGGACCATTAAATTCGGATTCCTTGGGGTCGATTCCCTATTCATCCCTGCAATCCCTGACGTCGCCCGACCTAAAACAACCGCGAAGAAAGCTTTGCACGGGTGGATATTCAATTTGCGCTCGACTAGTGGACTCCCCGCTTATTTGAAAAGTGGCGCGTCAATTTGTATATTGGCGCGCTCAGCTGAGCGGAATTGGCGGGAACCAATGAGAGACGACGTTTCAATTTGTTTACGTTTGCGTTATTTTGATAACAGGTCGTAAGCAAAGAGTGAACAGATTGGCCCAGATATTCCGGACCACATTTCACCAAAAACTGCTGTTTGTCAAACCGCCGTCAACACCTACCAAGCGGCGAGTAGGCCTTCGGCCGTGCTCGGCAATCTTCGTAGCCAATGAGGTTGCCGCTCGCCGCCCGTGATCTCGAAGATGGTTCGGCTCCTACACCACCTAGAGTACCTGTATAGGGAGAGTAGCGACAGATCGGTTCATGGAGGGCTTAGGGCCCAAAAGTGCAGCCACCCTCCTGAGCAACTTCTAACACACAAAATTTCACTGCCAGCCTACAGCTTTCAATTCTAACCAAGATGGCTAAGAATGAACATAAATGAGCGTTCTTTCGCAAAAATAAGTAAATTTATGCAAAAAGTAAACCAAATACATGCTTTCTAAACGACGGTTCGTAACAATTGTATTTGTAAATCGCTCTGGACATTCGAAATTCATAGGTTGGCTGCTCTTTTGGGCCCTAACTTTATTCGCGGAGGCATCGGTGAAGGCCTGATGGACTCTCGGAGTTTCAGATCTGTCGCTACTCTCCCTATACAGGTACTCTAACACCACCCCCAGCCCACCTTGCCAGCCCCAGCCCCACTTGCCACTTACACTTTTCAAATGGCATTCGGCCTGATTCTCTTCTTCTCTTTCTCTCTTTTCCGTAATTAACCTTGGTAATTAATAACAATAAAAAATTCATTTAGTCATTTCTTAGCGGCACCTTGTCCAATTTGTGCCTAGAGCCTCTACAACTTTGCAAGTTTGGACGTTACCTTTTGAACATTTCATCCCTTCCCTTTGAATACACTTCACACATCACACGGGACTTTTATCTGCATATTTACTTGGCTTTATTCACAGAGGATCTTTTAAGAAGTAAATTCTTTCGATAACTTATTGGGGATGGTCAAGTTACCAATTAGAGCCCACCATTCCATGCCATTATTATTACAGGACAAGGTTTCTTACCTATAATTTGATGGGCACCGTGAGAATAATAGATAACCACAGTATTTGATCCGTGCCTTAAAAAATGAGCTGCTGGTGGCAGAACCATCTTGGTGATGTTCATTAGGAATTTTAGACCTTATTCTATTTTTTTAGCAGATGAACCTCACATGGTTATATGTAAAGTCTTGCTTCATTTTCCTTGAGTTCTACTTAGTTTAATGCCAAACAACAAGAAAATTCATGGAGAAACATGCCTTAAAGGTGATAGTTCCCCCTCATACTTACTGTCTGAGTTCCGATGGAAAAAATTTTGTTGTAATAGTTAAATACGGTTTCCATAGCTTCTTCAGCTGCTAATAGACAACTATGCGGTTTGCTGGAGAATTTGGTGACTGCTAGGATTGTTAATTGGTATCTCCGAAGTCTGGTTGTTATAGCTACACTTGAAGCATTGGCTTCAACGCAGCGCAAAACCAGAACCTTGGAGAGACCAGAGAACATCCATAAGAAAGTAAGTGAGGAGCAAGGTACCTATCATTGTACATCCATCTGGTTTTCACAACTACCGTTACTAGAGATTTAGGATTCAGATTTGCACATCAACCAATAAGTTTTTTCGCCCCATCATCTTGAGATAGAGGCTACCATGCAAGGCGCAGCCAGGTAGTGGTAGTCCAATGCTCATGGCAAGGCGCAGCCAGGTGCCAGGTAGTCCAATGCTCATGCCACTCAATCAACACAAATATTATCCTAACTTACTACAAAATGACTTGTTTCTTCTCTAACAATGGAACCGGAAAATGTTGCTTTTAGACGCGCAGAAACTTCTTTGGTCGAGATGAAGAAAAGAAACGTAAATGAAGAAATGAGTCCGGAACATCTCGACCAGGTGCAGGCCGCTTTGTTTACGTTAGGAGTCCGGAGTATCTCACTGCAATTTCACTTGAAACCACAATGAACAGATCAACGCGGTAATTGATATCTGATTTAACGAAATGGATAGATGTGGGACGAAAGTTCTTTTGTCGAGGTGAAGAAACGATAACGCTGAGAAAATTAGTGTGGAACATCTCGACGAGATCCGCTTTGTTTATGTTCGCGGACTAAGGTCGCCGTTTGTTTGTTTACATTAGGAGCCGAAGTTTGACAACCGATGTCAGATTTTGATCTTTGATGTGAATTTGGTCTGGAATATCTGGGCCAATGACGCAATAACCGTAAGCAAACGTGGCTCTCTATCTTCTTGTGTATGTTGTAAATGATTATTTAAAGCAATTAAAGTTGCTTGAGATTCTTAATTTTGTGCTTACGTGCGAATTGCGTTTTCATTTGTCTGCAACAGCATCCCTCCGAAGAATGTTCAACTTTCTGTCCCCTCATTTCAATCAACACCTCAATGTGCACTTCTCTAAGTATCTGTATCTGTAAGTTCTAACTATTAGATTATGCTCACCCTTACGCAGTTTCACTAGCACTGTGGATACTGTTCGAAATTAATTAGGCTCTGAAATTCCAGGAGGCTTCGAACCTTCCATTTTGGTTCCTTCTTCAGTTAATCGCTGATTTATTGTCAGTGATTCACTTGGCATGTTGTGGTCTATCTCAGTACCTACCTACTCTAAATGTCTTTTAATCTCAGTGTCTTGTCAGTTTATTTATATTCCAAGTTACCTTGAAGAGGGTTTTCATGGCTGAAGGATAAAACACTTCTTGCCTAAAAGTAAGACTGCCCATGGAGGGTCTCCGTCAAATTTAGAGTCTAATCCGCGGGGTAGGTAGTGTCTGCCAGGGGCCGGCCAAATTTTTACTTTCCTGCAACGATCATGCCTTACAAATGGTTAATTTCATGCCTTGGGTGTTTTAAATTCGTATCTACCTATTCCTCTAGGATTGATAGCAGGATGGAATAAATAATCATCAAAGCCTTGTAGCCTAGACGCTTATCGCTTGAGAAGGATAGGTAACAGAAGAATTGATCTGATGACCAACAGGCCAAAAAGACTGAAAGCATTTAAGGCTGCATGATCATTCAAATTAAATTCCAAAATTAATGAGTCTTTGACCATCTTTCAGTCAAATCTATTTTTCCCCGCCACTCACCGCACTACAGCTAAAACCTATTAGATTTTACGTATCGGCAGCTGGATGCAGATTGTGAAGCACCAAAGGACTAGACATGTCTAGGTGCCTAGTACCTAACTTTAAAATAGTATCGACAGAAATATATATCCCCCAAAAAGATGATAACCACCTATCAAGACACCATACCATAGTTTTTTTTTTTTTTTTTTACCCTCAGTTTTACAAGCATTGCCAGATTTATGAATTTATGTAGGTACTTACTTTGTGCAAGATTGACTTAAGACACCCCATGAAGAGGAGGTGTTGGAGGCCATGCTAAAGCTTCCCGAAAATTGTTAAAAATTTAGTCGCGAATATAGCAGAGGATCAAAGTTTATGGAACGGTATACCTATAAGGATTTTAAATAGATATTTTCTTTGCTTTAATTGTACTTCTTGACAGATGGGTTGCCTATACGTTAAAAATGTAGGCGAACGTCAACTGACCGATGTCGACCAATATACTCGCACATCATTTTTTGGTACAGTCATAGGACATATAAATGTATGTTTTCCAAAACGATAACTATTTGTGCTTCCCTTGTTGCCTACGAGGCGATTTTGAAGGCGCGGACCCCGAGTGAACGGCACTTGCCGTTAGGTTCACGGCTTGTTCATTGATTCTGTCTGAATGTTTGGAGAAAACTAGTAGTGTATTTTTCTTAGAGACAAATAGAGACCTTCCACTGACCTCTTGACGACAGGAATTCATCGTTTCCTCATGGACAATAAATTGAATGGTAGCAACAGTCATGTGCCATTTTTGGCTGTTGAGTACTTTTTTGTTGGCCTCTTTGTCAACTGATGTGCTGATGAGCTTCGGGTTATGCACCACGCCAAAAAAATTTGCCAAATATCGGAGCAATGTGTTTAGTGAACGTGCCAATCGCAACGCTCGACAGAAGCCCCTCAAGCCCCCCCCCCCCCCCCCCCCCTCTGGCTACATGCCTGCTCTGAACTGTGGTATGGTGGTATCATGTTCCACTTACCTTCATAAACAGTTTTCCTAACACTATTACATAGTTTAATTTAAGTAACATTTCCCTGCTGCATACGTATGTTACACAGCAGATAGTATCAACCTGCCTCGTATCGTACTGGCATGAAAACAGGGCGCACCGATCACTCCACTTTTAAGAGGCTGCCTGCGTCGCGCCAGTGAAAAACATACACGCTAATTTCTATTGAATGAGTGGGTTCCAGTAATAAAGTCCGGCCTGTGGGTTTGTTTTACTTAGCGCCACACAGTGGATCGAGTCGATGGGAGAGGTCGACAAGATTTGGAAACTTTAAAAGCTCATAGCTCCGTTTATACCAAACTTTGAGATTCTTAAAGTGGTTCCAATTGTTTCCTCGTGTAAATTTTCTTCCAAATTCACTCCTTGAAACTTTAAATACGTGCGAAATAAACATCAGAATTTGCAATTGTAGTAAAAAATTTTAAGTCCGACCTCTCTAATTGAATCGATCCACCGTGTGCCATTAAGAGACGTGACGCAAACCATCCAAAGCACGACAAAGGGAAAACCCCTCGTAAAAAAGAATCCAAAATAAGGAGCAACATTTCACCCTAAAAATAGTTCTTCGACCGACATGCCCATTGGTTGTTTCACCCCGTGAAGGCTTTATTGTTCCAAGCGTAATACGATATGTTCACTGCGTCAATCGATCCACACGCTTACCTCCCTGTTCCGTCGCAAAAATTTTACGAGGTACTATGAAATAGCCGAATCGGCCACAGCTCCCCATTACATCCTTTTTTGGCGAGAGCAAATCACGAATCTGAGACTGTATGACGGAGATTTCCTTATGAGTGTTTTATGGAAGAATTCATTGAGATCAGCACCAAAAACAATGCTATACGGCTATACAGTATTTGCCGTTTGATGACTCATTGCTCACTGGAAAAAAGTCTTTTAGACCGAGAATCTAGACATTTAAACTTGGACAAAAAAAAACACTCTTGATTTAATTGGATTTTTGCTTGAATAAAAAAAAATCCACGTAAATAATTTTTTTTTTTCAACTTCGAATTTTTGACAGGAGAAAATACTAGTTAAATTCAAAACTATTCAAGACTAGTTTTTTTTTTTTTTTTTTTTTTGAAAACAAAATGTGACTTAAGTTTTTCTATTAAGCTCGATCCAGGTAGCAATGAGACTATCAGGGCATGATGTTTGTAGTAGGTAAAATGCATACAGAGTATTTTTATGAAGAGTTCAACACAGAAAAGCAGTAAGTAGAAGAAACAGGTGACAATTTACACATATTGTTAAAAATACTGTTTTTTTTAGCAGGATAGTAATGTTCCCTCACAACTATTGTTTTTTTTCCAAATGGAGGAATTTCCCCGTTCGAGCGGACTCGTTCAATTCATTTAAATTAGATCAGTCGAATTTTAAAGTAGTTTCTGAAAAGTTGGTCGTCAATACTTGCCTGGGTATCATGCGAGAACCTGCGGGCTGGATTATTGAAATTGATAGACAAAGCTATAGATAAAGAAGACATAGAGAACATGGATCGATCCTATTGGTTGGAACGGGTTGTTGTTATAGACAAAGGGGAAATAATGGACTAACTACATATAGGGTCTCTCGCGGGTTGCCGTTAGTTAGTCTATTACTTACCTCCTTTTTCCAATGCAACCACCACCCCCCACCAATAGGATCGCTTTATTTTCAGTGTGTCGCTTTTGTCTATCGCTTTATCTATCAGTTTCAATAATCAGTCCACTGGAAGTGCTTCAACTGCGCCGGGCGATAGTGGGCTTCGAATTTCAACAAACCGAAAGCACTGCGTTTTAAATGTAAGGGGGTTTGACGTATGAAAATGATTATGTAACTACATAAGGCTCATCTCCTTCTCATTATGTATCGTTTGTAGACAAGCATCAATGTGCCCTGTGCGATTGATGCACCTTTCGATCCCGCAGAGCGTGGTCTGGTGCATTCTGCAAGTCATTTTTAGCTGGGCGTGCATCGCGAGGTTTGCAAAAAATGATAGTATTCGATTGAAATTAGCTCTTTAAGAGTCGATCTCGATAATGCCTCTTCCTTTCGTAACATAATGAAATTTTGTTAGTCGTACGATAATTTGGCCAGTTTGCTAACCTTTTAACTTTTTAAATGTTTACCACCTTTTTCAAAAAAACCGTGAACATGTTCAAGCTGGCGTCGATGGTGAATTGATTTATCGCTTATTACTGACTTTGCGTCCCGCTCCATTCGCGACAGGCAGTATTTTTCAAATCACAGTTGCGCAAAAAAGTTTCAAAACTGACACAAATCTTTCAGTTTTTTACTACGATACAACTCAAAACTTTCTGTTCAAAAATTTTATAAATTTTTTTTGTAACGAAAAGGAGAGTCAGTGATATTTCCAGTTGGAAACATCCAGCAGTATTCAATTTTTTAAAAAAAAATGTGAATGAAAATTTTGCAACGTTAAAATCTTGTCACGATTTTCCGATTTCCGAAGATTTACGTCCGGGAAAAGTTAAATTTGGGTCATTCAAAGAAGATGATCTAGTTCAAAGCCATCAACAACCTGTTCCCTCCACTTCTTCGTGACTGGTTCTCAACTGAAATCTTCACCGATCTTAATTTATGTCTCTTGCTATGAGATCACGAGACTCCTCTGCGTGTTGTGTATCTGATCTCAACTAGCAACGAGCGATTTCATTGAATGATGAGAAAGTTTTGACTTCAAATAGACTACTATCAATCGAAATAAGTAAAATAAATTTTAGGCTAAGTTAATTTTATTGTTACTATTTTTAACATACGTACTCTTGGTATAAACTTTGAATATCTGGGATTGTTTGTTTTGTCAGTGTTAATCACAGTATTTCTACTATTGATTTCACTTCCTGTTCTTGCGGGGGCTATTACAATGCTGTTGATGGATCGAAATTTTAATAGATCTTTTTATGACCCTTTGGGAGGAGGTGACACCATCTTATACCAGCATTTAATTTTACTTCAAATAGACTAGAGGAACTACAATTTCTGGTTCATCTTAAAAACAAGTTACGTTCCATTACTTGCCATAGTTATTTAGATAGGTGATTTTATGGATGAGCCACAAACACTAGCTCCTTATTACAAAATGGAGTTCAAATGTGATTTTACTTCATCAATCCAAAACTTCAACATTTCAAGACTGAATTAAACGTAAGTGTGTACATACGGCTACAGTTGCTGCATATAAGAGCAGATTTTATGGTATGGCACATACTAAAAGTATGAAAGATGGACCAATTTTGGCCCAACAAAGACTTTTGAATGATCAAATTGGAGTTCTGGCAGCATTTTCTGCATTTTTGCATGGTGTCTGACAAAATTTACGAAAAAAATAAAAACACCTCTATAAAAAAACTCTTGATACAATGGGCCGATTTGGAAATATCATTTGGAATTTTTTCAAGAGAGAATAGTAAAATTCCAGTGTATTGCTCTCCCAATTATTTATTTATCATTTTTTTCACTTCGTAAGACCACGATTAGTGTATAAAATTCTTGAGCTCTTATTTCTTTAATTTTTTTAGCACACGCCTTAATTTTTTAAAAATTATCATATTTTACGAAATAGTATACTTTCTGTACTACCAGAGTACCAAGATTGAACTTTTTTTAAACTAGTTTTGGAAAATCTGCGTATGTGAGGTACTGATACCACAGTTTTGATAAAGGGTCGAGTAAGTATGTATTTCATGGATTCCATGATGGAAACAACCCTCTGCCAAGAGCTGTCCGCTCAGGAACGTGAGCCAAGTATCTAGGGATTAGATATGATATGCCAGACTGCCTTCAATTTCAGCAGATACTACATGCGTAACTGAAGCAGACGATATACTTGATTTTTAATAAAGTGCTCAGTCGCTTAGTATATGTATAATTAAAAGAAACAAAGCAATAATTTTGCATTACATATATGACTCCTCCTGCATTGAAAATAGTTTCAATTACACTCAGTCAATTTTCTCTGAAAGCGAAACAAATGATGAAAAAATCAAGAATTGATTTGATCGGAATCTTTTTGAAAAATCCTCAACTGATCTTCTTGGTTTCGTTTATTTATTCTGCTTGCAAAGAAAATTAGACGCGTCGAAAGACATATGATTTCCTCCGATACGCGTGTGAGCACTGAGCAGTGTCTAGTAAAGGAGCACTGGGGAAAAAAAACACATTGGATCTAGAGTCCAGACTCTTAAAAACACTGACAAGAAAAAATACTCTTGATTCAATCAGATTTAAGCTTAAATCAAGAACCAAGCCTCTTAATTTGAGCGGATTTCCTTTTGATTTAAGCTCAAATCTGATTGAAGCAAGAGTATTTTTTCTTGTCAATGTTTTCAAGAGTCTGGACTCCAGATCCAATGTGTGTTTTTTTTCCAGTGAAGGAGTAATAATCAGTAAGACACAGAAAGAGTTAAAATATTATATTATGAAAAACAAATAAAAATCATATGATACACATAAATGATTCATAGAAGACGAAAGTAAACACAATAAACATTGAGTAGAACATGTATCAACAAAATAAGTTAATTAATATACTTAGGTACCCATCTAAGAATTCAGAATAGTTTGTCAGCCACTGATGGGATTTATCATGGAAATGCAGTCCTCGCATCTTTGATGAGAAAGTATGTGGACGTAAAAAATGATAGTGATTAATATAATAAACATATCTTTTTTTCCTCGTTCTTTTTTTTCTATGAGATTGATGAATACAAAGAAGTGAGCTCGCCACCCAGCTGCTGTTCATCATTTCTACTTAGCTTCGATAAACACAGAACAAAATCAAAATAGTTCTGGAACTCCAGCAGGAGGATTCACTGATATCACATTTAGGCATCAGTAACTCATTGTCAGTACTTTTCTTGGAATGCCTTCAAAGCAAAGCTGTCAAATTTACGTGGTATTATGCAAGATTTTCTCAGGGGTGTTTGACTTTCTTGCCAAAATTTTGAATTATTTTTCATCAGTAGAACTCGAGCCTAAGTATAGAGTGAAACTAATTGAGCTTGTCACAAATGAGTATATCTTCATACTTTTAAAATCGAAAATACGAGGAAAAGAATATATCTTAACTGTTAAAAGTGTGTTCATGGTAGAATGAACAGGAAAGTTTTTCGTTCCTTTTTAAGATATGTAAACATATCGGATAGACCCAGTGCACGGCAAACTGCGATAATATTTTAACTTTGGTTTTATATTAGGACAAAATAAAATTCGTAGCCAGAATTAATTCAGTGAAAATACTGCTTTGGTATCTATCTCTCACCGGTAGTTATTGTACTTCTGATAATTCAGTTGCCTCGGAGAAACAAGACCTAAAACTAGCATAATATACTTAAAAACTAAAAATTTATCCTGAGAGCTAAAAATACGTATCTAAACCAATAATACTAGATGTACAAAATAATGTAAGAAATTATCAGGGAGCAAAGATTCTAAATCAATTACTGACTTAACTCCATTGAGTTTTCTTAAACTATTGATAAGGACCATAGGCGGATCCAGCAATGCGGCAACATCGGATTTCTTCCATTTAAACCCATGTTGTACAAGAATCGATACATTTCCACAGGTTTATATGGGGAAAAAACAATGTTGCCAATTTTCTGGATCCGCTAATGAAGGACTCGTGCATTTGAGTCGCACACAATCAATCAATTTCAGAGTTGAATTTACTCTCACCGTCTTACGAATAATTTATCAAAGTAAGGTATATGTTGTTCAATACAGATGTTAAAAATCCTTATAGTTTTAGTGGAAAGACAATGCAGACGTTCGCATAACAAACATCCTGGAAAGCACAAGTAGGTAATTATCTCTATATAAATTAGTTACCATCTCAATTACCATTCAAATGGGTAAAAGAGACGGACTATGAGTTATATCCTACCCATCAGCATAGATTTGACTGATTATCTGAAAATCATCCTATATTCGGAATTGATATTCCAGCTCTTTTTCAGAAAAGGAGAGTAGAAATATTCAGCGATGGACTTAAAATCATTACATATTGCACCTTGATGCACCGGGCACTATAGTTTTTTTATTTGACTTTTCGTGTAAAATATTGGTATATTTACAATTTTATTCTAAAAATAGAAACAAAAAGATGATAGAAATTATTGCACATCATTCTTTCGAATTTTACAAAAATCGATTAGATGTAGGTGTTAGCCCAAAATTTTCACAATATGACCAAAATTAGAGTTGATCTAAACATCAATGGTCACCCAATGTTTTGACCGATGAATTTTTTTAATGATATTTTTTCTGAATGTATCTCTTCGGATTTTAGAAAAACAATTAGGTTGGATTCATCACAATTTAATAACGATTCAAGGTTTTTCTAAAGATGAATAATGATATAAGTTCATTTGATTCCTCAAACTGTTTTTTTATGCAAATTATAGACTACCTTTAATATTTATACGCAAGAAAATGGCAGGATTTATTCTGAGAATACACAACGCCAAGGTTTTATGGAAGAATTTTATTCATAGCACCATAACGTTGTGTATTCTCATAACTAATTTCTACTATTATTATTGGTGTTACGGTGACTTTCATCACCTTGTTCAAATATCAACAAAATTCATCTAGTTCGGAAAGTTAGCCAAAGTCTGAATTAGATAGTAAAGTGAGGAACCATTCATTAATTAAATCAAACACTTAGGATAAAAAGGGTGTGTCCATCAGATGTCTCCAGAAAGGAAAAAAGAAAGGTAGCCTAACCTGACTTGACAAATCCTAGGAAAACCCGTAGAAAAAAATTTTGAAAGGTACATTTTAACAGGGAAGGGAGGAATGCTAGTAAGTTAAATGTACACCCGATTTTTTCTTTAGGAATGAAGAAGAGGCGGTAAGTCTAAACCTGATTAAATTTTAAGGGGAAGAAGGTTTTGAAATGCCTGAAAGGTGACGAGTAGGGTTGAAGAATTGGGGAGACTACATGCGTCATAGACGGACAGCCACGGGGTTTATATCCCTACAATATTTCCCGTGAAAAATTATAAGCATTCTTTGTTTTGAACATTTCTGTTCTAATATTAATGTTGGTGATATTTTTACCAACACTTTCTATAGCAGCAGCAGGTTTACACAGGAAAGAATCAAGTTTTCGGATGTTGAAAGAAACATGAAAAACGTTTAAATGCTAATGAAGCGATATAAAATTTACGTCGCGCAGTGAAGGAAGTCAGTGGAAGAGATCAGGCATGAATGAAAAATTTAAAAGCTTATGTCTTTTTTATGCTATACGTTAAAGTTATAGCGAGGTCCCATTGGTTTTTCTCGTAAAATTTTCCTTAAGAGGCACCTTTTAAAATTTGCAGAATTGCAGAACGAAGCAGACATCAAAAGAAGCTAGAGTTAGTAAAAAAATGTATGTCCGATCTCTCCCACTAACTTATTTCACTGAGTGTCATGGGTCAGATTATGGGTGAGATTATCAACAGATGAAGGTAAATCAGCCTTTGAGAGTTTGATTACATCCTGAGTGCCTGATCAATACTTTTTTTCAGAACGACGCCTTAATTTAGTTTCTTCATCGGCCACTTTTTAGGATAGACTCCATCACAGCTTTTATAATGTAGTTTTAGACTCTAGAAAGTAAGTATTACAGGTCTTTCACGCTAGCTGCTTCTCTCGCGTGTGTGAGGTCTCCAGCAGATGCCGAGGAAAAGAAAATACTGCTGATCTTGGACAGAACCGCCAGGAAAAATTCCGAATTGTTGAAGAAAAACCACATGATGAATCCGTAAAACATCAGTGTGGTGAGCCAATCCAGCCAGTAAAGCCTAGAAACGAAAATGTAACATACGGTCAATTCAATAAACTGATCAAAATATGTGTTTTCTTGTGTTACTTTTGGTTAATATAGGAAGTAAAAAACAAGCCAGCACAAATTTTATGTTGATTTTGGTACAATTTGCGGTGAATTTAGCTCAGAAAATAATAAAAAGACTCGAGATCACTCGTTTTTTATTAAAGTTCCTCAAGAAAACTGGCTGGATTTTTCTTATGGAACTGTCAACCGAAGGTTAGGGTTATTTTGTGTTTTACTCCCCGTATTAACCAAACTTTTGTGTTGAAATTTCTCTGTGTGTATAAGGGAGTAAAGGAGACAATTTCAATTTACTCTAACGATTCTTCATGGGTTTGAGACGTATCTCCGGAGTCAGCAATGAAAATGAGAGGTTTTCTAGAGAATGGTGTTTGGATTCCATCATAACATTACGATGAAAGTTTGTACAAGTTGTCGGCCAATAACAAAATCAGGTATTTTATTATATGCCTAAGAGCAGTTAGTTAAATTTTGAGGACCTACCAAGATGTTCATATTTTTTATGCAGATCTCTGGGTATTTCTTGCTGTTCCCATTTGTGGTTTCCCCCTCCCCACTATTGCCCCTGACAGTTTTCATATTTATCCCGTGGACCCCTTGCATTATCCGGACCCTTGGGCCAATTCTTGGCCGGTGACAATTTTGGCATATTAATTCATTGTTATTTCTTCATCTAAATTTATTATAACTATTGATTTTAAGTAAGACAGGCTGCTTTACCTGAGGGCAAATCATTGAAATTGATAGAAAAATCTATAGACAAAGAAGACAAAAGAGTTATGAAGGGGCCCTATTGGTAGCAGCAGGTGGTTACAATGCCCGAAGGAGGTAAGGAATAGACCAACAAATGGCAACTCACGAGAGATCCCATAGTTGGTCCATCATTTTCTCCCTTAGTCTATAGAGACCATCCATTTCAACTTATAGGATTGTTCCATACCCCTTATATCTTCTTTGTCTATAGCTTTGTCTATCAATACAATAATCAGCCCACAGGAATCGCTTGTTTTCCGTGTATTGAAATGGAAATCGATTTGTAGGAATAGCCCACTAGCCAAAGTGCA
This sequence comes from Bemisia tabaci, assembly GCF_918797505.1. Taxonomy (NCBI): domain Eukaryota; kingdom Metazoa; phylum Arthropoda; class Insecta; order Hemiptera; family Aleyrodidae; genus Bemisia; species Bemisia tabaci. The sequence continues at coordinate 189,629 of NW_027311737.1, read as the reverse complement.
TAGTTGAGCATTTTGATACATGTTTCCTTGTCAAAATTTCACGTTGATCACGATTTGAGCGACGAAAATACCTGGAATTGACTTTGCAAGACATCCATACTCACATTCTCATGTGCCTCTTGGCGGAGGGTAGAGACTCGGGCATCTCCTTGAGAATGAAGATTCGGGCGGCCATGACGCAGTTCATGAAGTAACCCCTGATGTCCATGTCTTCACCATCGATTTTATACTCGAAACGCTCCCTCTTGTTGAGGATTTTCCGCAGGTAGTGCACATGCTCGTTCCGGAACTCCCATTGGTTGTTCGCGTAGTACTCGAACACTTCGAATCCTTTTTGCACTCGGTCATGGACCCGGCATAACCTGGAAAAAAAATATCAACCATGTCGTCACCTTCCGGCCAGAGTGTCACAAGCGCCATGTGGCATTTCAAAATTTCCGCCGCCATTTAATTATTTTACAGAGAAATTGTTTGTTGAATCTTAAATCATCTCATGCACGGAGAAAAAAAGTCGTGCATGGGACCCGAAGTTGAGGTCATATGGATCTCTGAAGTTTTCTGATCACGCATCCGGAAACTTGAGGTCCAGCTGCCGAAGTTCGGGTCAGACATCGAGGCACTCCGGTATGTACCAGAATACTTCACATGTGTGACCCGAACCCTTCGGCAGCTCGACCTCAAGTTTTTAGATACGTGATCCGAAAACTTCAGAGATCCATATGACCTCAACTTCAAGTCCCACGCACGAAGTTTTTATCTCCGTATGATATAATTTAAACCAATTTACCTAGTATGCTATGAGTTTTTTCCGTAAATTACACCATTTTCAAGAAAATAGATGATGAAAAACGTCCGTAGCGACCTACGTCATCAAAAAAATCCACACGGAAAAAAAACTTCGTGCATTGGAACCAAAGGTGAGGTCAAATGGATCTCTAAAGTTTTCGGATCACGCATCCGAAAACTTGAGGTCCAACTGCCGAAGTTCGGGTCAGACATCTGAAGTACTTAGGTCAGTTACCGAAGGGTTCGGGTCACATATCTAAAGTATCCGGTACATACCTAAGTACTTCAGATGTCTGACCCGAACTTCGGCAGTTCGACCTCAAGTTTTTGGATGCGTGATCCGAAAACTTCAGATATCCATATGACCTCAACTTCGGGTCTCATGCACGAAGTTTTTTTCTCCGTGCAAGATGCCGAAAACGCAAATGCCTTGAATCGGTTATTTAACTGCCCTTCGTTCCGAACATCTGTTTTAATTTTAGAAATGAGGAGATTTTAAATTGGACGTATTTCTGCCAAACGGAACTATGTGCATTAAGACATGAGTCCTGAGACCCATAAGAATACATGCATAACAGGGCTCACGTCGTAATGCACATAGTTCCGTTTGACAGAAAGCCGTCCAATTAGCACTTACACAGGTTTGTTGCCGGACAAGAAAATAATGGCATCCAAAAAGTAAGCGGGAATCCAGTGAAACAAAATGGTGCAAATATTGTGAAGAAATCGGCTAGTCTTCATGCTGCCTCCGGGATACCAGATCCCGCCGTTGAGAGGCACGTCTGATGTCACGATGTCTTTGCCTACGTCTATGATTTCTTGCCAGGAGATCTGCCACTCTTGACTCGAAGTTAGATGGCATATATTCCGTTCGAAGTCCCTGTAATCATCAAAATTCATGCATTGAACCTCAATTACAATTGAGGGGCTTGAAGTACAAAACGCATGAGTGCAGTTTTTGAAAAAATTGCGATATTCATGAACTCAACTAAAACTAGTTTAAAAGTGTATTCTGCGAAAAATTTACAACTCAAATCCAACTTTAAAGCATCAAAAAGTGAGTTTAAACTTCCTTTCTGCCATAAAACCCCATGTAATTTTGAAACTTAAAACATGTATTTTTGGAAATAGCAAAAGCTGCACTTGTGCGCCTTGTTCTCCAAGTCCCACAATTATTGAACTGCATTTTGCAACAAGAAACCGTTATTTCAGGCTAATTTTGGAATTGGAATATGTGCGCCAGTGGAATTCCTATGCAGATAGGTATCTCAATGAATGCTTGCTTACACAGTTACTAAAGAAAAGTTACATCGATTATTATCGATAATTCCCCATTTGACGCTATGGTAAAGCATCGATTATCAAGGTGTTCGTTGTGAACACCCTGTTCGTCGATCCTTTTCCATAGGTTGAAATGGCAAATCAATCGATTTATCGCAGAGCACGCCACTTTATTGAAATTCCTTCACTAATTATCGCAATCTAAGATAGTGCAAAAATTTAATTTCATTTAATTTCCTTGAAAAGAGCTGCTGTTAATCGTTCTTGCACATACTCTCTTTTGAATTTTTTTTTTATTTTAAGAATAGCCTCTGAAAATTTTTCACCAATCTATAATGCTTGGAAAAAATAAAATGTGAGAAAGAATTTTCAAATACCAAAATTGAACGTATTTATGCTAAGAGGAACTATCTGGAAGTTGAAAGATGGGGTGTGCTCGTGGAAGCTGGATAAGAAACAATGTAAAAGTTTATGTAGTTCCTTTTGAGAAAATGGAAAAGCGAGATTTTTATTTAAATCAAAAGGAACTGAGCGCTTTACTCGTGAGCCGTGGGCATGTGACAAGAGCCTTGTGGACAGGGCTCATGAGTTAAGGAACTGACGACCTAGTCGTCGTCGCTCGTGCCGCGCCCGGTCCTCACCGCTGACGTCGCTGGCGCTTTTAAATTCCCATTCATTCTTATGACCCGAACACTAACAAAAACACCCCATCTTTCCACTTCCCTATAGTTCAATTTCGCATAAATACGTCCGATTGTGATGTATTATTCGGTAGTTTTTTCATCCATACTTATCAAACACAACCCTATTTACACCACCGTTTGCATTTTGTGTTACGATTTTGGTACAGTGAACAATGGAATATTTTTTTTTCTGGGATATCGTAATATCATTACGAACTAATCGTGGTTCCAATTCCATCTCTCTCCAAACGTAAAGTAAAGATGCACCTCTACCCAAGTGGCATTTTTCAACGGAAAAATCGCGATTTGTTGCGATGTTGTCGGCGATAAAATCGCTAAGATCATGAACATCTGAGCTATTATCCTCGATCTTGTTGCAATAAAATCGCAATTTTATCGCAACAAAAATCGTGATACATGGTGATTTAATCTCAATTTTATCGACGAAAATTGATCTCGATTTTATTGAACAAAAAATTGCGATGCATAGCGATTTAATCGCCATAAATCGCAATTTTCTATTTAATAATAATGCGATAAATTGCCACCGATATAATCGCGATAATCAACCGATGAACCCGCTATGTATCGCGATCACTGCTACTTGGGTAAGAAAATATTCAACTGTGCGCTATCTCAACCTTTTAAGAGGAGAAAACAATTACTTACTTGTTGTACATGTAATTCCAAGCGGCCAACAGGATACCATTGACGCAGATATCAACAGGCAAATAATCGGCATATCCTTTATTATTACAATACATAGTCCTAATCACACCCTTGCCAGCCCCAATCAAAAGGCCGGTAGGTCCGTTGATGTTATCCGTCCAACCCGGAAGGGGCTCCTTCCACACCGGAATCACTGGAAAAATCCAAGAATAGAAGTTAATGATTATACTTTAATGAATGATTTATAGCTAACGATACTGAGAAAACAGTCATAACATTGGGTAACAGTGATGAGAATAATTGTCAATGACACAGTGACACGGCAGCCACGCAACATGCCCCAGAATAGTGAACATGAAGTCCCAACTGAGAACTTATGGAAAGACAAAGCGCCTTCAATTTTCCGCACGCAACACGCGCGTCCAAGGAGCACGTATAGTTGTATCCATGCGTTGTGTTCATTGACCCATTCCGTTCACCTATGAGTCGAAAGACCTGTCACTTATCCTGTAAAATATTAAGGTTCTTTCACATGTGTATGGGGCACGGTGCTGATTTCCTTATTTCGTGAGGACTATCAAATACATGATTGTCTTCTTTTTTTAGACTTGAAAGAAAAATCTTGCATACATGCAACATACATAATGGGACAGATTTTTGGGGCAATGCGTAATCCTGAAACGTCGAACTATTTTGGCTCGTATCATTTAGTTTTAAAATGAATCAGGTCGAAGATATTACTTTTGAAGAGCTGAAACGAATAAATCAGTGCAGTTTTGGGCATAGTTGAAAGTATTAATTCTGGTCTTAAGCTAGGGAAATTCCGGGGGTAAAAGAATCGTTGCTCTTGCAATGCTCACGGTAGATTTCAGGCTCCCTCTTTACTTCCCTCCTTACTTTTATAGTCGTAGTAAGAATGTTAGTTTTGTGGTAAAAATAATTTTGCATCGGTGTCGATGATAAAAACATTGTAAATGCATTGATTCTCTTTTCTCCGTGTTGCCATACATCTTTGCATACAATATAGGAATTCTTACCCTAATTAAGAATAAAATTACTCTTTTTAATCCTGTTGGAACCTATCAGTGCAGACAATGTTATCTCTTCGCTCCTAAACTATTCAAAATCTTATATATTGTATAGATCAAGCAGCAAAATCGCTTTTCGTGGATTGATCCTGTTCGAAGATAAGCTTTCATACAATAAATGTATAACTTTTTTTAGAGAGAGAAAGTAAGTTTGGAGATATTCAAAAGAAAAATCTCTTAAAAAATGAGATTGTAACTCACCAATGGAAGGTCTAAGAATCATAGCAGGAAGTCCAGCCTCCGTAAATTCTACTACTAATCCTTCTGAAAGATTTTTGGTGTAAGCGTAAGAGTTCGGGAAGTTTTCGAGGATTCTGTAAAAACGTACGAAAAAATGCGGATCAATTTTGGATTTGAGGTTTAAAAATCAGAAATGGGGCTTCTTGGAAAACAGCCTTGAACGTCAGGATTTATTAGTTTTAATTTTCAAATAAGTCTCATTTTATCATTGCGCAATGAGCAACAAGTTTATTGTTGTTTTTTTAAACATTGAAAAAAGTGTGTCTCAATTATTATGAATTCAGTCGTGAGTGCAAAAGAAATTTACTGAATAACAACCTGAAAACCACACATCGATGGCTTATTTGCGAGACCGCACGTTGCGACGTTGTAGAATTCCATTTATACTTTATTTTTCTCTTGGAAAACTAGTCAACGTAATTTCTTGAAAACTTCCTTGATTTTTCTTTTTTGTGAGTAGAATTTTCCGTGTTTTCAAACTATTATAGTTGACTTGTCCCTCTCGGAAAAAATGAACTAGGAGCGGAGGTTTTGAAACACAGCAATGGAAATACGTGCTGCAATTTAGCTATCCTGCCGTGCTAAGGAAGAACGACGTATGAACATTCGAGAGTTGCCAGATTTCTCCTGATAAAACATGTATTTTTGAGGAAAGTTATGGATATATTTCCTTGAAATTTTCAGGAACTTTAGGTGAAATTGCGAACAAAATTGTCTGAAAAATTGGAAGGATTATATTCGCAAGTTCTCCAGAAAATCCGTAGTTTATCAAAGTAAATTTGGCAACGCCTAAAGGTACATACGGCGTTTTTCCTTAGCACGGCAGTATCGATGTGACTACTTTTCTATAAGATCGTGTAAAACGGCTTTCACGTGTCGATTTGATGGAAGTTTTCCAAAAATAAAACAAGGTTGGAGATTTTGGAACGCTACAATGGAGATACGTTTTTTGTTACTTGAACATCGATACGGTAGCTAAAACGAACATTGACAAAAGTCAGAGTCAGCGCTAATTAAGAGCAGCAATTTTCCGGAGGGTGATGCGATTTTCCCCGACGGATCGGTTTTCCTCATTCTGGGAGGACGGAAAGTCATCTGATTGCAGTGGGCAAAATGAAAATGACCTCGACCTTACGTCATTAGAGAACTCGCCACAAAGCTCGGTGAAGATCCTTCTTGTGGCGCGGTGAAGCCAAACCCCGTCATCAAAGACGTCAAAATCATTATCAAAAAATGCATCAACTGAGGACTCGCGTGTTTTTATTCCAAGCTCAGATATCGTCGCTCTTCTGACGTAAGGGCGTATCTCGATCTCAACGTGACCCAAGGAAAGCATACAGTTATACGGACCACAGGGCTTACGTGGAAATGGAACGCCCTTATGTCAAAGGTACGACAATATGCTGTTATCCACACTCTCTCATGCTTTACAGTGATTCTATTCCACATTGCGCTATGTTTAGGTAGCGTTAGGCAAACCAGACCTGCCTACATTTTTACAAAGAGCCTATCTGTTATGTGGAAAAAGTTTTGCTATATTTAGTCGTATAGAGCAGAGGTTGAAGATATTTTTTACGAGAAACCCTGAAACACAGTTGAAGGTATATTATAATTGAAATGGCCTTTCTCATGGTTTGAGTAAATTCAAGTTCTCTAGAGCACATCCCGCATCTTTCCCACTCGTCTAAAGTTCCGTTCGGCAGAAATACGTCCGTTTATTTGTTCGCCTATGCTCAAGATTGAAGGAACAGCAGGAAACCTCAAGTTCCAAGGAAAAAGAAAGACCCTCTGAATTATTGCAGCAGAGTTAATGATCGCGTCCTGCGCGCCCTCGGGCTCCCATGACCTTGTTACTGCTTCGGATTCTCGGTGGACTCTGCTCCAGAAAAAACTGAGGTAATTGCTGGGACATGATCCCAGCAATCTTGGCCGCTAGCTTGACACCGATTTCTTGTCTTTGGACCAATTATTTGAGGCCAGCTTTGGAACGGCTCAACGTCATACCGTGCCATCGACGGAGGCTAAGGTCACGGCCTTACCTGCATTCAACGAATTGCACTCCGATAGAAACTAATCATAACCGTTCTTCGCCATACTGAGATCTTAGACGTTTTTCGGACGCTGTATCGTCACCTTCCAGGCAAAGTATCACAAGCGCCATGCGACGTTTAAAAATTTCCGCCGCCATTATATTTTTTTTACAGAGAAATTGTTCAACGAAGCTGTCCGAAAATTACACCGAATTTTCTTTGTGCTGCGGATAAAATTTAGTGAAATTTTCGAACAGATTCAACCAACAATTTCTCAGTAAAAAAATAAAATGGCGGCGGAAAGTTTTAAACGTCGCATGGCGCTTGTGATACTTTGCCTGGAAGGTGACGGTATGTATGTCTAGTTCGACAATCAAACTTTGAGCAGGCGTAAAAAAATGGGCTAAATTTTGCAATAAGAAGTTACTTTCTACGTAGTTAAGTGTTTTTAAAGATGAGGCAAACATTGTCGCTCCTTAATACAAAATGAGCGAATTGATTGAACGAACCAAAGCGACGTAATTTTTTTAAAGCTCTTTATTTCTTAAGGCTTAAAAAACTTAAAATAAAATTACATCACTTTTGTTCGTTCAATCAACTCGCTAATTACAATTTCGGCGATGTTCGGCATCAATTCATTGATACAAAATGGAGTTATGCCTGGAGTACTTACTTTTTGGCTACAGATTCGACTAGCGCTTCGTCCATGAGTTCGACGCTTTTGATGATTTTGTGAGGATTTGCGGCCGGTGGGTATGACTTCTCGTACAAAACTTTTTCTTGTAAGTGACAATAAGAGGTAGAAATATGTACAAAAACCTGAAAACAGACAAATGTATTAATTTTGCTTCGAAATGTAAAATGGATCCTCTGTCTGAAATCATGAAACGACTTGATTAAGGAGTCTCCAAACCCAATTAACCTCAAAAGACCACAACCCGCTGCACTGCGGCTGATTATCGGAATTGATGGACAAAGCAATAGACAAAGGGTAAATTGATGGATTCTTTGAAGCGATGCTTCTCATAGACTAAGGGGAGAAACTTAGGATCTCTCGTGAGTTGCCGTTCGTCAGTCTACAACTCACCCTCTTTTGTCAATTGCAACCAGCCGTTTCCACCAGTACGATTGCTCGATTTTCTTTATCCTCCTTGTCTATAGCTTTGTCTATCAATTTCAATAATCATTCAATAATTTTCATGCAAAATAGGAAAAATAAGTGAGAGAGACAAATAAAAGAAGATACAATTATGGGTAGTTGTTTTTTCTACGTCAGCGTTAAACTCTCCGTAGAACCAAATAGAGAGGAGAGTATTCAAGAGAATCTGTCGGTATTTTACGAATCTGCTGATATGTTTAAAGTCATCACTTCTCAGTGGGGTGACCTCAGACGGTCATTGATAAATTGCACTCTTCTAAGCCTTTGTGGGATGAATCTTCTGTGAAAGTAAACGGACATCGTGATATCTAAAATGTCTATTAAATGATTATGGTTTCACTCTAATTTTTTGCAAAAAAACCTATCTATTGCGTCCGTAGGCACACTTCAGTTGTTTCTTGTACACCTAGGCACATCTGCAAAAAAGCAAACGCAGAATATTGCATTCGATCTATGAAGTAGAACAGTTAATTTTTGCGTTTGAATGCTTTCATTTTTAAATCGATTCTATGAAAGAGATTAAAAAAAAAAAAAAAATAGCTGAAATGAGCTTAAAGGTGCACGGAAAAAAAATTTCCTGATTCAACAATTCAATTTCTAAAAACAGTGAGTGCATTGTTTCTACGCAGATTTTACAACAGAAAAATGCTCCTTTAACCACATTGTAAACTAATCACGGGGGTGGTTAAAGTAGCATTTTTTTGTTGTAAAATCTGCGTTGAAACATTGCACTCACTGTTTTTAGCAATTGAATTGCTGAATCAGCAATTCTTTTTTTTCCGAATGTAATTGATCCATTTCCTGCCAAAACTTTAAAGAGAAATCAGTCATGAAGGTTTAGAAGTATGCTCATTCTCGCAATGAAATCATCTGAAGGAGTTTTTCCTGAATAAATTAGAGTCTGCAACAAGATAGGCGACTTGTGAAGATTAATACTAATTTTAAGTATATTTGACTCAAAAGTTCCATCACGTTTGAAAAAATTTAAGTCGAGGAAGTGAAATAAGGTCTTACTATCGGTCCTTGGTTCAAATGACCTGCCATTCTCAAAGTTTATGTTCGATTTGGAATGTATCTGATGAGAGCCCTTCTAACCTCCTTATTGGCCGACTTACAGCTTGAATAAAACTGTCAGTCATCAGGCCGTAATGCATCAAAAAGATGAAATATCATCGTTCAATAATTAAAACGGATGATGTAATTTCGGTGCCTTTTAGACTCGTCTCATCGTCGGACTAATATCCATAGTTGTCAAACAGTTTTTTAGAACACTGACACTCTGCATGTTCTGGTCCCATTCAATTATTGTGCGAAAGAACTGGGGCACTGCCAATATTTTCTTGGAATGTGAGGGGATAATGGTAAAAGGACATGGGAATTTTTTTCAAACTGTATGTATCCTTTCAAATAATCCTTTCCTCACTTTCTCTATGATTTCCATTTTCTTTTATGCCAACTATTCTTGACCAAACACATCAATACATTGCAACTTTGCCAAATTTTCACTCATAATTTTTATTTTTACTCGGAGACTAGTGGTTTTCTCAAAAAAATTTTCGCTATTTTCACGGATTCGGGTTCGGTGTTACTTCGGAAAAAAGTTGGGCTCCCGTTTTTGTGTGCAAACTAATTAGAGAGTAGATTTAGCAACCCTGGGATGAAAATACATTCGCCCATCTATGAAAAGCGACGATTTCTCTACCTAGTCCCTTTCTATGGAGAGTAGAGACAACGCGGCTCATGATGTCACAAACGGGAATAAAGATTACACAAATTAAAAGTTTTTTGTAATCTTTGATCAACTCATTCCTGAATTCCTATCTCCGTTCCCTCTCTCATTCCGTTTGTTCCTTGCCGTGCCCCTAATACCCCGGTCCATTCCAATTTATAATATTTGCAATTGGTGAAAATCATAGAGTATATAGAGTCGTAATGTAAGTGGGTGAGCTGGCGCCACTTTTAAGCATTTTCCAGGTCCCGAATTCCGAGACTCCTGTGTGACGCCGGGTCACTTTTTCGATACATAATCGATTGTTCGCGATACACGGGTACCCGGCCATCCAATGTAAACAAAGAAGATAGGAATCACCACGTATTCCACACCGCCATTTTGGATCGAACATATATCGAAAAAGTGACCCGAACTCGACGCACACCGGGCTCGGAACTCGTCGAGCAGAACATGGCGCCAGCTCTCCCATTTACATTACACTGAGAAAAAAAGTTCGGTAGATCCGAACTAGTTAGGTTCATATGGAACCACGATTTTGTTCGGTACACACGACCGAATTATTTGATCTGCTCAGTCGAACTTTTCGGTCCACTGAACCGAACTGTAAGAATTTATTATGGTTCGGTTGCACAAACCGAACAATTCGGTTGAACAGACCGAATAATTCGGTTGTGTGTACCGAACAAAATCGTGGTTCCATATGATCCAAACTAGTTCGGATTTACCGAATTTTTTTTTCTCAGTGTACGACTCTATGTGCTCTATGGTGAAAATTTAATCTTTATTCCCGTTTCCGACACTGTGGAAGTCTAAAACACGGGAACCAATCAGAAATGGATTCGAATTGTCTTTACTCTCAGTATAAAGAGACTCTACGTCTACCTTCAATATTAAAGAGTACTTACTAGCAATTTTTTCATCTCCTTAGCGAGTTCAAGGGTGTATTTGGTTCCGCGGGTGTTGAGGAGGACAGCTTTCCTGAGGGGCTCGTCGAATCGGATAGTGGCTGCACCGTGGAAAACTATTTCCACTTCCCTCGGCCAACATTTTCCTGTCTTCGCTGCTGAGCCCAAGGTTAGGCTCCATGACGTCACCGGCCACGCACGAAACCTTCTTCGTGATTTCTTCGCCCCTCATCATCTTCAGCAGATCGAACAGCTGCAACAATCGAAAAATTGAATTAAATTCGTGTAGGTACCTCAAAATAGGCAGATAGGTATATGGACTGACATATATTTGAGCCTCCATTTCTGACTCGTTCTATAAAGAACGTATACGGCGGTGGTTTCTCAGTGTAAATATGCGCTTTTAACGTCGTCTTCCGGACGAAGTAACGTAAATTAATTTGGAGGTTGACGAATTAACGTAACTTAATTCGGAGGTTGGCGAATTAACTCGAAAAATTTGACGTATTTCTATCAAACGGAACTAAGCGCCAATTTGAGTTCCTTTTGAGGAATTTAGAATCCCGGATAGCGCGTTCTGTCAAACGGACCTAAGCGCCATAGAAAAGCATTGCGAGTATAGGACGGAATAAGCCGGACGCCCGATTCAGCCGCCAATCGAACCCCCCCTGTACCTTCCTCACCCTATGGCGCTTAGGTCCGTTTGATAGAAATACGTCCAATTGATTTCTTTTACAAAGTAATTGCAGTAGATGCGCAAGTCATTTAGACAGAAAAAGTGTTTGTCGAACCGCGTCTGAAGTATCCTTCGTAAACGGTCGTGACTATAGTGTTGCGCACGAAACAGCACATCTCTTAGAGGGGAAATTGTGCTCATATGAGCTTTCTCCCTCTAAATTGAGACTTTCAGCTTTATGCTGATTTTTAACGCACGTTGGCTACGTCACCAACTTTTCCTGATTTTTTTCACAAAAATATGCAAATGTAATTTTTATCCAAAAGTCGTCCGATTTTTGCATGAAATCTGACGGAATTCAGATAAATTTTCAGTTAGTAATGCCCAAGACTCTCTTGGTTAGTATGCATTTTGCAAGGACAGATATGGCAACATTGAAATGGAGCTACGTTCTTTCTTGAGGGAAACAATGTTATAGAAAAGCTCTTTGAAAACTGAAAATTTATCTGAATTCCCTCAGATTTTATGCAAAAATCGGACGGCTTTTGGATAAAAATTGCACATGCATATTTTTGTGAAAGAAATCAGAAAAAGTTGATGACGTAGCCAACGTGTGTTAAAAATCAGAATAAAGCTGAAATTCTCAATACAGAGGGAGAAAGCTCATATGAGCACATTTCCCCTCAAAGAGATGTGCTGTTTGGTGCGCAACACTACGACCGTTTACGAAGGCACCCGGCTCTCTAAACCCTGCGACTTTATCGACACTTTCGAATGCATAGGACACACTTCAAACGTCCGCACGACAGCACTGCCTTGCTAAGAAAAAACGCCGTATGAACCCTGAGGCGTTGCCAAATTTCCTTTGATAAAACACGAATTTCCTGGTAAATTTATGAATATCTTTCTTTCAGTTTTTAAAATAATTTTGTCCGCAAGTTCACCTAAAGTTCCTGGAAATTTCAAGAAAAGATATTCTTTAATTTCCGTAAAAAAAAATTTTTGGAGGAAATCTGGCAACTCTCGAATGCTCATGCGGCGTTCTTCCTTAGCATGGCAGAGCACGGCTTCCCAGATCTTACGAGCGATTGGGTAAGGGACCGCGTAAGACTATACATGCATGCTAGTCGCGCAGTCTAGGAAAGCCACCGCCACCGCTAATAAGAGTTCATGATGACCAAACCTGTTTTGGTCACAAACTCAGAGCCGTCTCAAGAAATCCGATGCCGTCAAATTTTCGTTAAATCGATGGATTATGCTCGGGATAACGCAATATTACGAGGGATCTCGGCGCGATGTGGCAACCTCGAAAAGAAAATTACGAGTACGCATTTTCGAAAATTATGTGACGGGTTTTGCGGCCGAAAATTGAATTTGTTATGTCTTGCATTCGGGCGATGTTGCATCATTTTTGCACTTTTCACTTTATTTAAATTGATAATTCGATAAAAACAGAGGACCTTCGTGATTATTTGTTTATTAATGACTCATTTCGAAGTTTATTGCATCGCTTGAATCTTTTAAAATTTAAGATTTCTTTTTACAAAATATGATGCAATCAGGCAAACCGTGTTTTGGGTGGAGGAAAATGAAATGAATATATTTTATAAACTTATATTACACTTTTTAGAAATAAATTAGATAATGCAACTTAGAGAGGATAATTCTGTATTTTTTGGGACAATGAACATCTGGAAATCCCAAGAATTGACCTTTCGACGGTGGCTGAAGTCCAGGGATTTATTTCCACATAATTTCTCTCGGCCCAAATACGTCTATTTGTATTCACCGGACTTTTGCAGAAACGCAAATTAGACTTCTCCTTTATTCATGTGGAGCCCGCAAAGGTATCGTGTAGCTCGCAAATGCCTCTCGCCACTTCCGGACCGACGAGGTAATAACGTCTGAAACGGCATTTGAATTACGAAATGTCTGAAATCGGTCGAATCTCACGGGCGGCCAGGCCCACTCTAGACAAAAGAGAAATTTCGGCCGTCCAGCCGAAATCGTGAATCAAATGGACGTACTTCCACCAAACGGAACTATCCGCATTATGGCGTGAGCCCTGTCATGCATATATTTTTATGGGTCTCGGGGCTCATGCCTTAATGCACATAGTTCCGTTTGGCAGAAATACGTCCAAATTTTGTCCGGACCCGCCGAATTTTGCAGACCGTAACAGAAACACATAGTGCGGCACGTGCGATTTCAAAATGCCTAGTTGCCAGACTTTCTCTCTTAGTGCTATCATCTCACAAGATGACAGGCTCATGGTCATTTTTCACGGTCTTCTGGTCTCCGAGGAGAAATTTCGTCGACGCGTTTTCGTTCTACTCTCGTGGATTGTTCAAAAGCCGTTTCGAGTTGAACTGTTTTCAGGTTTTAAGTCAGTTTGATTTAGGAAGCGATTAAATAACCGGTTCACGAAAACCGAGTTACAGGAAATTTTTGAAAGAAGAGTCTCCCATGTACCACAGTGCACCGAAAATGACGGTAAGATTTCGCAGTATAATGCAATCAAAATGCAATTTTAGCCATGAAATTGCACTCTTATATCATCTGGTTGATAAATGCAGAACTTAAAAGTTATTCAAATGTGCTCCATGACAAAGTGCAAGAGAGATTGGCAACTTGCAATGCAAAATAAACTGAAACTTTGCCAATTTAATCGCTAACAATTTCATAATGTGGATCTCCTTCCATTAGTGTTAGTGTTTTACTATTGGTGTTTCACTTCCTGCATTACCCAAACTTTTGTGTTGATTTTTCTCTCTGTGTACTATTTATAGCTCATCTCAATAACAACATACGTGCCTTCAGTTCCTCTGACCCGAGGTCTTTTAATGCCTAATGGATTGCATTTTGCAATTTGGAGCTATAAATTCTGTCTCATCTGAAAAAACACGTATGTGCAGAGGGAAACCAATGGCACATACGTTGTTTTTAAACCGGGCTAGAATTTATAGTTCCAAATTGCAAAATGCAGTCCAAATGTAGTTCAATAGGTCGCAGTCTTCCCTCACAAAACCAATCTTTAACAGGAAATTTTAGAGACTCTAATGAGCCCGGGAACAAATGGGAAAGCTTGGAGACTTGAACGCTAGGGTAGAAGAGTAAACCATTTAATGACGTGACAACTCCCTATTCGTTCAGTCCTGCGAACTTATCATTGACATTGATGTACAAAGTGATCGACAAAGAAGACGAAGGGAGGCTGGAAAGATCCTGTTGGTTGAAACGGGTGGGTGTGGGTAGAGTCCAGACTCTTAAAAACATCAACAAGAAAAAATACTCTTGATTCAATCGGATTTTTGCTTTAAATCAAGAACCAAGCCTCTTAATTTGAGCGTATTTTCATTTGATTTAAGCAAAAATCTGATTGAATCAAGAGTATTTTTTCTTGTCTATGTTTTCAAGAGTCTGGACTCTAGATCCAATGTGTTTTTTTTTCCAGTGCATGGTAAAAAACTCTCCTTCTCCAGCACCGTTAAACTAAAAATGTTCACTAAAAAAAGAAACACCGGCCGTGGAAGTCGTACGTACGGGCTGTATAGAATTATAGACATACCGTCCGCGGTCCAGGCTCAGAGGCCGAGAGTTCCGGGCGTAGCACCCGGAGCAATCAAAGTTTCGGCCTCTGAGCCCGGAACGGATGGTATGTCTATGTAGCCCGTAACTTATTTTTTCAGTGTGAGTTTCTCTGAAATATTTCACAAAACCTGACACAATTCGGCACCAAAGCAAGCGTGGAGATTCGCTAAGTTGAGGTTGAAGCGCCCATCGTGACCGTCGAGGTAGCGATGCTGATAGACATCCATCATTTTCGGATGTGGACCGCGTGCCCCCCCCCCCCGCCCCGCCCCGCCACGGTTTCGGACGGTAGACGGCCCTATTACGCAACCCGGAGTAACGTGACGCTTTGCGCGCAGACGCTTCTACAACTATTCGCAACACGACGAGACACCCAATAAAGCGCCCGACGTTGCCGAGATAGGCAACACTTGCTACGAAATCGAGAGATTCCCGCAGTTGAATTGAGACATGCGGAAAGGGCGGAAGTTCAAAAAGTCAATTTTTCAGGAGAAGCAAATGAACTTCCTGTAGGACCAACAATTTGAATAAAAAAAACGAAAAATATTTCCTATCGCGAAAGGCTTGTCCCGATTACTAATTAGAATTGAGTCTCCTAAAAAAATTTTGAACCTGCTTTTTTGGGAATTTTTTAGTTTTGATTTGGACTTCCGCCCTTTGACACAGTTCCGCCCAGAGGTAGCGCACTCGTCTATCACCGCCGCGACTTGGGTTCGAATCCATGCTGCGGCAGCTCCGTTTTACGTTTGCCTGTCAGATTTTCACTCCCGCCAGAGCGCGAAATTCGCGTCGGATCCATGCACTCAGAGTAACAGGTGTTCGAAATAGCAACTGAGTAAGCGTGAATTTCGCGCCGGGATTTTTAACAGTGTATATAAAAAAATTCAATTCAATTTTTGCGTCAAATTTAGGGTGGATGCTGCTCAAATTTTAAATTTTAAAAAAAAAATGTATTTTGCCTCGCATTCCGATCATTTGGGAGCAATTTGGACTCCAGCGTGTAATACACGCCGGATTACACTAAAAGATCTGTAATATTGCAACCTTGCAACAGCGATACTATTCGAATGAATGGTCACCGTGACCTTTTACCTCTACAACTTCCAACATTGCCAAAATAATTCTCATTCCATCTCTCCTCGGGCGTTCATTTCGCGCGATTATCATCACGGGACACTGCGTCTGAATTATCAGTCATTTCATAACCGAAATATGTTAGCGGTAACTAATCATATTATTTCAACAGGTTCAAGCCTTTACAAATGAATCCTCTCTGCGTTTATATTGTTGAATTTTAACGGGCTAGACGAGTGGAATGGATTGTGAGGGTTCTTAAAATTTGTTTCTATGATTACTGATGGACGTAT
Organism: Bemisia tabaci; assembly: GCF_918797505.1. Taxonomy (NCBI): domain Eukaryota; kingdom Metazoa; phylum Arthropoda; class Insecta; order Hemiptera; family Aleyrodidae; genus Bemisia; species Bemisia tabaci. The sequence continues at coordinate 173,422 of NW_027311737.1, read as the reverse complement.
TTAGTTTAAAATACCTCGACTCCGTTCAGACCTTTCGAATCGGTAAAACAAATTTTGAGTTTTTCTGCTAATATAACTTACTTGGATTTTTTTTCTAGAAAATTGGCACCTTGTTTTTTTTTTAAAAAAAAAAAACATTGATATCATCATGATATTGTTCAATATAAAACATAGCACGACTACTGTGTCGAAAAAGTTCAGTTTCTTTGCATTTTAATTTGTAAGAAATTAATGAAATTTTTTATTGCTTGTTATGGCATGAGAATACGTTTTAAGCGCGCTTATCTTAATATCTAATTTGAAAAATCTTAATATCTAATTTGAAAAATAGAATGAAATTGTGAATCAACCACTGTACTAATTGCGAGGGGCGTTGGTTCATTTGAAAGGTGTTGTTCTCAATGCTTCGGGAAAACTATAAATTATTTACTGGGGTTCGTCCCCGATTTTTAAATCCCTAAAAACTCATAAATTGGATGAGGGGAAGTGGGGGTTTTTTGTTTTTTGTTTTTCGGAAAAGTTTTGTTGCTACGCATCTTACTTTACTGTTTGCTGTCTTTTTATCAGCTGTTTTCATTCAACAATCATCATTAAGTGAGGTTACTTCCAACACTCAACTGCCATCAACTTACATTTTTCTTTTCCCGCGTTTTTTTTTATGATTGATATGGTTTTTCATGATTGGTTCCATCTTTTTCCTATTGCCAATTTTTCCTCATTAAGTCAATAACCTCCAAGTTTTTTTTCTCATTTCCGATCAGAACTTTTCACGCTGTTTCTTTTCAATGTGTATAAATATGTTTATTATTAATTTCCATTTTCATTTCATCCTTTTTCTTCTGATTTATTTTTTTTAATTTAAAAATTGAACTTTTCAGTTATGATTTTGTTAAAATAATAATAATTTTTACTAATTTTAATTTTAAATTTAACAGTTGTTATGAGTGAAATTTTCAATGACCGAGGCGGTCGTCCTCCAAAACGTGGTCGCGTTTTCCAGAATTCTTCGCATGTTCGTTTAGTGAAGCAAGAACTTAACTCTGTTATTAGTATAGAAAATCAAAGTTTCGTTTCTTCATTTCGGAAGTATAAAATTGATGATCAGAACTTTGATGAAAATTTTGTTACCAAATTTTCAGTCGGTTCAATGAATATAATTTGTCATCATTGTGATGCTCGCCATTTTCAGGGTGAAATGTCCAATGGTCATTTTAATAACTGCTGCCAAAATGGCTTAATTTCTTTACCGAGTATTCGGACAAATACCGATTTGAAATCATTGTTTTTATATTCTCCAAATTTCATAAAGCATATCAGAAATTATAATAGTGCTGTTGCTTTTGCCTCTTTCTCTGCAAATCGAATTGATATTCCGGGTGATGGACCTTATTGCTTTAAAGTTCAAGGATTCATATATAGGTATGTTTATTTAATATTTACCGTTACGTAACGTACTTTTTTTCAGTTTCTCAGTCCGTCCCTCCCTCCTTCCCACCCCTTAACGCATCCGGAATGCAGCTGCATTCCGGATGCGGATGCGGATGCATTTCCGGTTATTCCGTTTTGTTTTTAAACATTTTAAAAATAAACAGTTCAGAGAAAATAATAAGACTTAAAATACAAAGACTATAAGTTATTAGTTAAGAAATAAAATTACAATTTTTGAAAACATTTGTTATATTTATTCTCTCAAAAAAATAATTAGACCCGATTCAAAGACAAAACAGAAAATTAAATGAAAATAAATAAAAAATAAAAAAAAACATGTGAAAGTGAAAAGTGTACAGGAAAAATAAGGGGCTGCGAAGCAGCCCATAAGCCCCTAGTTTACATGAAAATCGGTTTGTATCGAAATGTAGATAAGGCTCCAAAGCTCTTAAAATTTCTCGCCTTAGATTGTTGAAACATCCTGTATATCCATAATATCCCTCCACATCCTATTTTGACTGATCAAGATTACCTAATTATGACCCTCCGTCATTAGGTGCATACTTATCAAACTAGAAGTGACAAATTAAATTAACGACAAGCCTCCATTCGGGTTACCTAACTACCTTAATCTTCTTTCAAAATCTTTTCCCCTGCCTTCCCCACCTGTCGTATACTCTCCTTTAATTTATTTTCATTCTCTTCTTTTTCACACTCACTTTCCCACGAAAATAATAAATCAGTCGTCAACCTAATGGAACTGTAACAAAATTTCAGGTCACAAACCCGGTGAAGACCGAACCTCCTCAAGGCTATCGTGTCGTTTCGACCGATGAAAGCTTTTCGGGGAATTCTGTCCATGTGGTCAACCAAGTTGCCACTTTACGTTGCACGATTTCCGACGCTTTCATTGGTTTACGTGGGGAAGTAGGCGAGAATTTGCTCCAACGTGGCAGAAGTTTAGGGTCCTGAGCTTCTTGCATAACAAACATGACGTCTTGCTGTTGCTTTTGACAACGAACTTGGAGCTTGAAACGTATGGAGAGCAAGGGCTCTAGGACCGAGTTGGATGACACTATTTGACCGTGTCGTAATGGTCCAAACCTGCCGGTGAAACTGAATTTTTTCCATCGAACTTTCCGTGTTGCGTGTTGCAAGATGAGGTTTTCAATGAGTCATTTCATAGAGATGAATCGTCGAGAGAAAATATTTATTCATAAGGAATCTGGCTCTCAAATAGCTGACGCTTGCACAATTCTGCCGTTCTAGGGAAAAACGCCGTATGAACCTTCAGGCGTTGCCAAATTTCCTTTGATAAAAGACGAATTTCCTGGTAAACCTGTGAATATTTTCCTTCCAATTTTTCAGTTGATTTTTTTCACAATTTCACCTAAAGTTCCTGAAAATGTCAAGGAAAAATATTCTTACCGTCCCTCTCTCGATGTTCATACGGCGTTCTTCCTTAGCACGGCAGAATTGGACACTCCTCTATTTCAAAGCTTGGGCCAGTCCAAAATAGACACTGGAAAGAGTTGCAAAAGCATTCGCTACATTGCAACGGAAAATGCAAGTATCTCACGTCTAACGCAACGACTCCTTACTTGCAAATTTCGGCTTCCGAAAGGATACATTCTCAGTCAAAAGGGTGGGGATAGTTTTGTTGAAATAAATGACCACAACGGTGGGAAGACTATCTAAAGGCAGTGTTTTCAGTTACTCAAAGAAGTGAAATGGGAAAATTCAAGGGGCCCGGAAGTACTGAAACAGTGCGGAAATTCCGCAAGAAGGTCCGGAATTTTTTGTCACTTTTGACGTAACTTAAGCGAGAAATTCAAATTTTTGAAAGTTTTGTCATGGCCGGATTCACCTACTTGCCGCCCATGGACCGCCTGCATTTTGCCGCCCCCTTCTCATTCGTTATGAAACATCAATAAAAACCATCAAGTGAACGTGCCAGCGGGGGAGGGGTACATAAGACGCGTTTACTCGTGTTGAACACATTTTTTGGGAAAGCCCTGTCAATACTACTAGCAAAAGGTCACGGAACTTTGCTCGAAAGTCAAGTTTCGTAAACCTATCTCTAATGGACAAGGCCTTCCATTCAAGGGAAATAAACGAAAAAATTATGAAAGAACTATCACAAAATTTGGTTTAATGATTTTAACTTCCGCCGCCGCACCGTGTTTGGCGCAATGCGTGAAGTATTCACGCAGTCTTGTAGGCGCTATGCGTTTCACACTGACCGCACTGTGTTTGGCGCAATGCGTGAAGTATTCATGCATTCTTGTAGGCGCTATCCGTTTCAAGCTGACCGCAATGACCGCACTGTGTTTGATACAATGCGTGAAGTATTCGTGCAGTCTTGTAGGCGCTAATATGTGTTACATGCCGATCGCCGCGCCGAGGGCCTCTCCTTTTCATCTCAAGTCCTCGTTATCATTTCTCTCTAAGTCGCGCCGTTCCAGGCCAAAGTGCGTGTTTGGTCTCTTTCTTAACTCGACTTATTGAAGGTGCTGTTCTTGTATCTCTAAGAGACGACAAAATTAGAAATTACTATATTCTCGGGAAATGAGAGATGTTGTCACCTTTTCTCGTTTGTAATTTTGTTTGTATAAACCCGATTTTTTTTATACCTACACTTTAAAAAATTGCAAATTTTGGCCGCGCCTTAGAGTTGCCGCCATAGGCCGCGGCCCATGTGGCCACCCCCTTAATCCGGCCCCGAGAACGCAATTTGGCCTGGAACGGCGCGACTTAGAGAGAAATGATAACGAGGACTTGAGATGAAAAGGAGAAGCCCTTGGCGCGGCAATCGGCATGTAACACATATTAGTGCCTACAAGACTGCACGAATACTTCACGCATTGCATCAAACACAGTGCTGTCATTACGATCAGCTTGAAACAGACAGCGCCTACAAGAATGCATGAATGCTTCACGCATTGCGCTAAACACAGTGCGGTCAGTGTTTTCTAAGGAAACATAGATCAGAATGTCAAATTTGTACCTCGTCTGGTGGTCCATTTTGAAAACATTATCAAAATTAGAAAATACAGAAAGTTTGAAACCGACCCTACGAGAGCTGCCGGGCCACGCATGAATAAGCGGACGGGGAATGAAGCAAGATGTCTCCCCGCGACTCGGTCACTGGGTCTGCGATTCGAGAATCGCAACCGCGTGTGGTAATGAGATCAGCGTTGAGGGAGCACAAGGTCTGTTCTCTACCGGATCACATTCTCGGAGCTCGGCACTTGTCACACTGGGTGCGTGTTATGCCCCACCCCCCCCCCCCCTCCAATTTCACTGCGAACGCAGCGAAGAGCTGCGTTTGTCGTCAGTTGACGTCATCTGGTACGAATGGCTGATGGCCTGTCGCAACGCTGTGCTCAGAGGCATTGCAATTTCGGATGAGTCATATTGCTACCAATGAAGGAGAGTGGTCCGGCAAGGATTGATTATTGGAATTGACGTATTTATCAAACGGACTATGTGCATTCAGACATGGCTAGCCATAGAATACATGTATAACGGCCACTCATAACGACATTTCCTTTGACAGAATGCATCATTAATAGACATAGAAGACGAATGGACATTAGAGCGGTCCTATCGGTTGAAACGGGTGACTCTTAGAGACAAAAAGGGGGAATGATGGATAGGATCCCTCGTGGGTTGCTATTAGTTAGCTTATTATTCACTGGAAAAAAAAACACATTGGATCTAGAGTTCAGACTCTTAAAAACATCGACAAGAAAAAATACACTTGATTCAATCAGATTTAAGCTTAAATCTAGAGCCCAGCCTCTTAATTTGAGCGGATTTCCTTTAGATTTAAGCTTAAATCTGATTGAATCAAGAGTCCTTTTTCTTGTCAATGTTTTCAAAAGTCTGGACTCTAGATCCAATGTGTTTTTTTCCAGTGTTACTTATCTCCTTTGTCCATCGCAACCATCCGCTTCTTTCAATGGAGATGTTGCATGTGTGCGGAATTTGAGATTTGACTATTGATTCCTGAAGTAAAAGTTCGCGAGAAACACGATGGTGCCACTGATTTTCTCTGGAATCAACTCCCAAGCTCAAAAACAGCTCTCAAGTTGAGGCCAAAATGGAGGGTATATCCCACCCTACCCTGAGAAACCACCTCTACATCAAGACAAACTCTCCATGCAAAGATAGGGAGCAAATACATTAGCAGTGTTGCCGTGTTTTCAGTTTTAGCGTCCCCAAATAAAGTGGCAGCCCTGTCAATGTATTTTCTCCCTATCTTTGCATGGAGAGTTTGTCTTGATGTGGAGGTGGACTCTCAGGATAGCGTGGGATATCCCCTCCATTTTGGCCTCAACTTGAGAGCTTTTTTTGAGCTTTGGAGTTGATTTCAGAGAAAACCAGTGGCACTATCGTCTTTCTTGCGAACTTTTACATAAGAATCAATGGTCAAATCGCAAATCCCTCCCACATGCGACATCTCCATTATAGGATCGCCTCATTTTCCATTTGTCTTCTTTGGCTATCGCGTTGTCTATCAGCCTCAAGAATCAGCCAACAGTTTGAAGATGAACTTTCTTCTATTCTGCCGTGCTGAGTAAAAACGTCCGTATGAGCCTTCAGCTGCTGCCATATTTCCTCCGATGAAAATCAAATTTACCGGGAAAATTGTGATTTTTTCAAATTTTGCAGACAATTTATGTTCGCGATTCAATCGTAAGAATCTGGAAATTTCAAGGAGAACTATGCAAAACATGCCTCACAAATACGTGCTTTATTCTAGGAAATTTAAAAACTCTCGATTGTTCACACGGCGTTCCTCCTAAGCATGGCAGTATTAATTCCATCCAATTCTGGGGTGATTCGCACACTGAAAAAAAAATCTCGGTGTATTTACTAAGAAAAGGGTAAAATTACCAAGAATTCAGGGTTCTATTTGATCCCAGTTTTTTCTTGGTAAAATTACCATTTATGGAATTGGTAATTTTACCGAGGATCTCGGTAAAATTATTGAACTTTCTCGGTAATTTTACCGGACCTTGGTAAAAACGCCAATATTTTTAATCGACTGTGGTAGAATTACCAAGATAAAATGGCAAAGTCACCGGGAATTGATTACCGATAAAAGTGGTATTCTTACCTGAAAGAAACAGTAAAAATACCGGTTTTTAGGTGAGCTTACCAGTCTGTCTTGATAAAATTACCAATAATTGGTAAAAGAAAGTGAGATGGTAAAGGTACCAACGGACCTTGGTAAAAACGCCGAGAATGTTTTTTTCAGTGCATAAGCCGCCGTGAAGCCGAAGCTACAGGAGCAATTCCTGGAGACATGCGGAAATGAAGTAAGGACTTAAGGAGTCTATTAAAACAAAACAGCGCGATACGTAAATTTCCCTCTTTTTATGTCACTGCTAAAATGCTTACACAACGGTGGATGAGGTAAAAGTCGGAGTCTGCGCGCGCTGCCGTCTTGAGCAGACGCTGACCGTGCCACAGGGAGTTCCCAGTTTACTCGTATTACCAAGTGTTGCAAGAGTCTAGAGCCGTAAACTGTAATCAGGACAAGGGCCCAACAGACCATCACCTTAACCTGGTTTTTCACCCGGTATGGTCCATTCATACCGACGTCTCATCCACCGTGGATCCATCGGTATATGCATGAGATCAAGAGAAAATGGGCGCGTGTATGCGAGAGATAGATATATCTATAGGGTACCCATATAGAGAGAGACAGACATGTTGGTAATTTTGAGGTTACCCAAGTAGCAAAATTGAATTTTTTCCCAGAAAAAAAAATATTAAGAAAACTTCTAGAAAATATCAAAAAAATGAAAGTTATATAGAAAATAGAAAGAAAAAACATTGCGAGTCAAAAGTCTGATCAAAGAAAATAGATCTATTTCATAGGTCTACTTTCTGTCAACTTTCCATTTGGAAAAAAGATGGAAAATTGATTGAAAGTAGAATTATTCTAGCCAATTTCTTAATGTTTTCTTTTGAGAAAATGCGAGGAAAAAATGTATTTTCTTTCTATTTTCTTGTGTCCATTTTCCTAAATATACTTTATACCTATTTTCTTTCAAGAAAATTGTTCTATCTAGAAAGTAGACTTTTTCTTGATGAGCAATTCTAGAAAGATTCTAGATTGATTTTTCTAGAAAGTAGATGACAATGCTACCTGAGTAGGTGATGCAGCTCTCAAGGCCCAAAAAGGCAGTAAACCTACGCATTCAAATCACCCAGAGTGTCGATAAAGCACGTATTTGACCTAGTTTTTGCATGAATTTACTCATTTTTGTACTCAAAATTCTCGACCCACCTTCGGATGTAAGTCGAAAGGATGGATACAAACGTTAGCCAAAAGTTATCAAACCGATGAGTTCAGTTCTTGACCTCCGGGGAGTGTTTCAATTGGAAAATTTGCAGTTCTGTGAAATTTGCCTCAAAAATAATCGAATCACCGGAAATTTATGTAAAAATTCTTCTCTTGGATTACCATCACAGATGGACGAAGAGGTCGAGAATGACTAAGTTTGAAGCAGATAGAGGTGATTTCTTCTACTTCGCTCTCATCGATAATGAGCGCAAGACACTCGTTGTCATTACGATAATGAGTACCGTTGATAAGGTGAAAAGAGTTAAGGGCAATTCCGCGCGGAGACTTTAACGCGGAAGTAGAAAAAACGACTAATTGTAAATTTGGTGGGCTTCCTCAAAATAAAGTCTCCCTCCCGGATTTTACACAGGCACATTTGAGGCAATAAAGAAAGGGAGATGTAAAAGAAGAAAAGGAAGAAGGAGATAGGAAAAATGAATTGGAAGAAGAAAGAGAGGAAAAAGAATAATAAATGTATGGGCGCGGAGGAGTTGTAGAAAAATTGATTTTTGGCCTTCCTTCCTTCCACTCTTTTCCTTATTCACCTAATGGTCTTTAGGGTAATGAAAAAGAACCCGACCTAATTACCTAATGGTAATTAGGTTGGGTTCGTTAAACTAGAGCTTAAAATAAATTAAGTTAATTTAAAAGATATCCCTTGGCAATTTCTTGTATGCTCCTTTCGATTCATGAAGGAATTCTCCTTAAAACGAGCATTTGAGAGAAAAGCATAAACAAACTCTATTCGACTACACTGCCGTGCTAAGGAAAAACGCCGTATGAACCTTCAGGCGTTGCCAAATTTTCCTCGATAAAACACGAATTCCCTGGTAAACTTATGAATATTTTTCTTCTAATTTTTCAGGGAATATTCTTTGTATTTTGATCCAAAGTTCCTGAAAATTTCAAGGAAAAATATTCATAATTTTCCTCAAAAATAAACATTTTATCAAAGGAAATTTGGCAACTCTCGAATGTTCATACCGCGTTCTTCCTTAGCATGGCAGCACATTGCGCACGACCTCACGCTCACAAAGCGGCAACACTGAAATAGTCTTAACGATCGCGACGCGACAGGACGCCGCACAGTGAAACGAGCCATTCCAGAAGGTCGGACAAGATATTTTTCGACTAAATCTGCAAATTTTAATGTTTATTTCGTCACGATTCGAACTTTAATCTAGTCGGAAATAGGCCTGTTGCAAACTTCAGCTAGAGCAAAAATAAGAAGTGCTTTTTATAGAATGCAGCTTAAAAATCATTGGGAAAGTCTGTTTAGCTGTTGTAGCTTAAAAACCAATCGAGCGCTTACAGTTTCAGCCGATAGCGACACTGTCTCTGAACCTCTACGTTTTGTGTAAACAAAGACGTGTGCTTTTAAAGTTCCCACACTGAAAAAAAACCCTCGGTGTATTTACGAAGAAAAGGGTAAAATTACCAGGAATTCAGGGTTCTATTTGATCCCAGTTTTTTCTTGGTAAAATTACCATTTTCGGGATTGGTATTTTTACCGAGAAATCTCGGTAAAATTATTGAACTTTCTCGGTAATTTTACTGGACCTTGGTAAAAATGCCAATATTTATTATCGACTGTGGTAGAATTACCGAGATGAAATGGCGAAGTTACCGGGCATTGATTACCAATAAAAGTGGTATTCTTACGTGAAAAAAACAGTAAAAATACCGGTTTTTAGGTAAGCTTACCAGTCTGTCTTGGTAAAATTATCAATAATTGGTAAAAAAAAAGAAGTGAGATGGTAAAGGTACCAACGGGCCTTGGTAAAAACGCCGAGAATTTTTTTTCAGTGTGCGACGAGCGCGCAAGCTAAGTGCGACTGGGTACTTTCTCGCCGGCGAGGCCGGAACTTTACTGCCCGATGCCCCCTGCCCGACGCGTCGCGACGCCCAGCGCTGCGATCGCCTCGTCCCAACTTTCCTTTTTCAAAATAAAGACAACGATACCTGCGTCCTCACGATACAACCGCAACATGCCATGTCCGCAATCCACCAAAAGCTCCGTTGTTGCCTTCTACTCTGCGATTATTCTTCGCCATCGCCCGTGCGAATGCATGCGAGAGTAGGTCAACTGCACTTGTCGTCTACAGTCCCTTTATACTTAGAGTCAGGGCCGGATTTACCTACTTGCCGCCCCCTTCTCGTTCGTTTTGAAACATCAATAAAAACCATCAAGTGATTGTGCCGGAGGGGGAGGAGTGAATAAAACACGTTTACCTACTCGTGTTGGATACATTTTTTGCGGAATCCCTGTCAACACTACTAGCAAAATTTCACGGAACTTTGCGCGAAAGTTAAGTTCCGTAAACCTATCTCTAAGTGGACAAGGTCCTCCAGTTATAAGAAATGAACCAAAATATTATGAAAGAACAAACATAAATGTGGTTTAATAATTTTAACTTCTGCCGCTGCGCCGCGCTGTGATTGGCGCAATGCGTGAAGTATTCATGCAGTCTTGTAGGCGCTATACGTTTCACGCCAACAGCTCCTGACCGCACAGTGTTTGGCGCAATGCGTGAAGTATTCATGCAGTCTTGTAGGCGCTAATATGTGTTACATGCCGATCGCCGCGCCGAGGGCTTATCTTTTTCATCTCAAGTCCTCGTCATCATTCCTCTCTGCGTTAAGCTCCAGGCCAAATTGCGTGTTTAGTTCCTCTCCTTACTCTACTAATTAAAGGTGCTGTCACTTGTATCACTGAAATACGACAAAATGAGAAATTACTATACTCTCAGGAAATGAGAGATTTTGTCGCCTTTTTTCGTTTGTAATTTTTTTTCTAAATCCGATTTTTTTATACCTACGTTTAAAAAAATTGCAAAATTTGCCGCCCCCTTTTGCCGCCATGGGCTGGGGCCTGTATGGCCACCCCCTTAATCTGGCCCTACTAAGAGTAAGGACAATACGAATCCTTTCTGATTCACCCTTTTGTGATTTATGAAGTATCCGAGTAGCATTTTTCGACTGAGAAATCTCGATGTTTAAGAATTAAATTGCGATATTTTTACGAATTTTTGGCGATAAAAACGCTATGATCTCCAACACCCGAGCGATTATCCTCGAGTTTGTCGCAATTTTATCTCTGCAAAATCACGTTCGATAAAGTTGGAATTTTATCTCTTTAAAATCGCGTTCAATGAATCGGAAAGTTATCACAATTTTTTGTTCGATAATATTGCGGTAGATCGCCGTCGATAAAAGCGCGTTTTTATTGCAAAATTATGCGATGAAATTGCAATTCATCGTAATTTTGTATTCGATTATATTGTGATACATTGACGTCGATAAAATCGCGATACGTTTTCAGATCAAATCGCAAGTTATCGCAATCACCGCCACTTGGGAGGGCGTGAATTGCGACATTGCACAAGTTTAGAATTTTACAATAGTAAAAGCTTTTCACTACTGCACACTAGAATGGTAGATTTTACCATTATCTGACACAGAGATACCAGAGATATGGTAGCATTTACCATATTATGTTAAGAATCACTTGATCTCTGGTGACTAATACCATAATTCTGGTTATTTTAACTAATTAGTATCACTGTGTAAAAAATGAATCAGACTCATAGTAAATGGTACCATACTTCTTTTTTCAATGATGAGATATCCTACTTTCGAGTGGAAAAAAATCAAGCCTCAATTGAACCTCGAGTTTGAAGTTGAGTTTCCCAGCCGGCTCTTCCGCCCATGTGGCGAGGAAGGGGACTGCGTCATGGGTTTTAATGGCCAATTAAACTTGGCCATTCCGTCACGGTGTGGCCTTGTGTACGTTTGAGTCAAAGATCGTCCAATGCAGAGCTGCAAGTCTAGAGTTTTCACCTCTTGGAAAACCTACAGTATTAGCAGCGGCGTGGTGTGCTTTGCTATATCGATTAGTCTACTATTTAAAGCTATGGAAAAGGATCGATAAACAGGGTGTTTGCAACGAGTGCCTTAATAATCGATTCCTCACCATAGCTTCAGGTGGAGAACTATCGATAATCGATCATTCACGCCACGCCACTGAATACTAGCACAGGAAGGGTGGCAAAATTTGAAAATCCCTTTCACTGGAAAGAAAAGTGTGGTAACATCCACCATGAGTCTACTTTATTTTTTACACCTTGATACTATTTAGTGAAAACAAGCTGGAACTATGGTGATACTTGCCATAATATGGTAAATGCTACGATCGAGTCTGGTCCCCGAGTATGATCAAATCCACCTTATCTTCTTTTCATATTATTTAATATTATCGACCGGTTAGTCCGTGGCGAAACGAGACAAAAAGGAGAAGAGAGACATGAACAACCCTCTGACGACCTAATACCCTTTCTTTCTGACGATTACGTCAGTACTGCCGTGCTATAGAAGAACGCCGTATGAGACCTCAGGCGTTGCCAAATTTCCTCCGATAAAAACCGAATTTACTGGGAAAATTGTAAATATGTGTCCTTCAATTTTTCGGATAATTTTGTTCGCAAATTCACCTAAAGTTTCAAGGAAAAATATTCAGAACTTTCTTCAAAAATAACTATTTTCTGGGAGGAGATTTGGCAACTCTCGAATGTTCATACGGCGTTTCTCCTTAGCAAGCAGCTCTTGGAAAGCAGAGAAACCGGCCAAGTGAGAAGGAACATTATATTCAAACTGCCCCAGCACTATTTTACATCATCCAGAGATTTTTGCTGAGTCAAACGCCTTTACCGCTACAACCTTGTCGTGTGAATGATGGACCGAATTCTTCGAAACAAGCTATAATAGCGACAATTAGAGTCCTTTTACTCATCCAAGCACCGCCTTGTAGAGGAACTTTACCTGATTAGCTTGGTTATAAATGATGACAAGGTGCACAGCCTTCAAGTGAAGTTTATCGGTAAAAGTGCGTCTCTAGTTAGTAATGAGGAAGACACTCACACAAAAACTAATCTTTTTAAAATCGGAATAAAACTCAAAGAAAATGATTATTCGGACCGTGTTTGACAGAGGAGAGCCGAGACTTATCAAAACCCAACCGGGGAAAAGAGGTTTAAAGTTCCTTGTATTCTTCAGTAAAGCTGCAAAGAAACGAGAGGTCAACAACATTATTAGAGATGTACCTATGATTTGTATTCTTTCAAGACATCGATATCCTTGCTACGATCATATTATTTCGTTTACCTTAAGCGGATCGAAACTTCATGTTAAGTGCCCTAACGGTCAAACGCCGTATCTTCACTGTTTTTTTCCTCTGCTCAATATTACTACAATTTAACCGATGAGGTAATAGTCAGTATAAATGTGAATTTCAAATTCAATGATGACCTGGTCCAAGGCGGTAATTGATGTTCAACGTAATACTGAAGAGTAAGTTAGCGCATCTTTGCACTGTATCTCTGGAAATATTTGCTCATAAAATGTAAAAAAAAAAAAAAAAAAAAAAAAAAAAAAAAAAAAAAACTGGATCTAGTACTCGTGGTAATAAATTAAAAATGTAATTTAATTTAATCGTATAAGAGTTGTAAAGCTCAAAATATGTGTCAGCCAACTGTACCATTTACTCTGATTATAAAAAGAAGTATTAAAAGCACTAAAACTTAAATTAGAGATAACTTTGTGTATACCAGGGGCTACGCACTCTGGCCGCTTCGCGGAACTCCCCCTCTCCCCCGAAACACTTTATGTCTACAAGTTACTCCCATGGTTTTCATTATAGGGGAAGATTGAGATACCTAAAATTCAATAAAATTAAAACCTTAAATCAGTATCATTTCACTAAGACTTGAAAAATGTGATAAACAAGACTTAAAAATTAATTTGAACCATTGAAATATTACATTGTATCATAATCAGTGAGGTCAAGGGTATATTACCTTGACCTTGCGGTGATCGTGATATCGGATCCAGTCCCAAAGTCTATGATTTCTGGAGCCGATTAGTTTAATTTTCCGCCGCACAAGTGCAGGCAGCAATTATACTACCGTGTTCATCTTGCGTTCATTAACAATAGCTCATTATTGTCGGTGCATGTAATGGTGGGCACATTTGCCACTTTTATCCTGATATGGAGTTCTTCTCTTGTTCACACGGACATTTATTGACGAAATTGGGAATGCAAGGTTCAAGCAAGGTTATTCTAGCACGTCCGTGACCTTATACTGTAGTATTAATTCGATGAGAACTGATATCCATTATTTGTGGGGATTTACCAGCGTGCCTCTAAACAGTTATCCGAGAAAAAGTCAACGATTGTAAGTACGTTGAAAATGACATCATACCTTATGATTTAAGCTGAAATAAAGGAGCCTTATCTTCATACAGTTATTCGCAATCGTACCATCTCCACTATTACCTGGGCCCTGGGCTCCATTAGATTATATATTTTTTCATGAACAATTTCCAAGAGTTAGTATTTAGAAAGACAAAAAACAGAGTGGAAAACAATTTTACAAAAAATTCTCCAACGATCAACTGTAGTTTCTTGACATAAAATCTTCAAAAATTTTTAAAAAAAGCATAAAATCTTACGTGCGATAAGTTTCTGTGAGATGGTTCACGTCAGCCAAATCAGCCGAATAAGGTCAACTGTAGTTTTTTAACATAAAATCTTCAAAAACTGTTAAAAAACATGAAATCTTCAAAAAATGTTAAAAAACATGAAATCTTCAAAAAATGTTAAAAAACTTTGATTGATCTGCTCATTTTTTTTTAAAAACAAAAGGAAGAAAAAAACCTTTTTTACGTACATTCTACTATAGTAAATATTCAAAAAGAATCTCGAAAAGTAAAATTTTCACTAGTTTTTCTTTTTTAAGTTTTTGAAACATGCTTTTTGATGGTCGTTGCGTTTCCAAAAACAGTAATTCGCGAAATAATGGTATACACGGACGATTTGGCCGACGTGAACCATCTCACAGAAACTCATCACATGTGCGAATATATTATTTATTCACTGATCGAAGATGAACGTCAAAATATGGTTCTGTGACGGGCGCGACAGAGGACTTACAGGTACCCTCTTGCGGATTAAGTAGCGGATTTCAAGACCAGCGGGGCGATTATTGAAATTTTTTATTTGTCGGATCGACATAGATGACATAGGTTAAATCGCGGAGCGTGATTGGTCGGCTATGTCTTATCGCTGCTTTAACGTGCCTTTGTCAGGTGGAATGATCGACAAGCTAACGGCACCTCTTAAGTTTCCGACAGTATGTCGATCATTCCACCTGACAAAGGCACGACAAAGCAGCGATAAGACATAGCCGACCAATCACGCTCCGCCTTTTAACCTATGTCATCTATGTCGATCCGACAAACAAAACATTTCAATAATCGCCCCGCTGCTTCTAAGTTGTTCTCGTTTAGCGTTTACAGGAAGATCATCATACGCGTTGCCATATATCGATTGACCTGTCTCATAAACCAATGGAAAAGGATCGATAAACATGGTGTTCACAACGGACAGCTGAATAATCGATTCTTTAGAATAGCGTCAAATGAGGAAATATCGATAATCGATCATTCCCGCCTCGCTACTGAAGATCATGAGGAAAAGGAAAGAGGGATTGAATGAGGAGCTCGCGTGGCAATACTCAAAGCCGTCAATGGATTCGTGACACGCGTGAAATCGGAAATATCGGAACGGATTATGGTCGACTGCCGCACAGTGGCTCAGAATCAATTTTTCGACCACCAAATTCTTAGTTGCTGGTTTAAGGGAAAAGTACTTGAGGCGCTGAGGATCAAAAACTGCATTCTCCAATTCACAAAGAATCGATTATTAAGATGCACTGAGAAAAAAATCTCGGAGTATTTACTAAGAAAAGGGTAAAATTACCAAGAATTCAGGGTTCTATTTGATCCCAGTTTTTTCTTGGTAAAATTACCATCTATGGAATTGGTAATTTTACCGAGAAATCTCGGTAAAATTATTGAACTTTCTTGGTAATTTTACTGGACCTTGGTAAAAACGCCAATATTTTTTGTCGACTGTGGTAGAATCACCGAGATAAAATGGCAAAGTTACCGGGAATCGATTACCAATAAAAGTGGTATTCTTACCTGAAAAAAAAAACAGTAAAAATACCGGTTTTTAGGTAAACCTACCAGTCTGTCTTGGTAAAATTACCAATAATTGGTGAAAAAAGTGAGATGGTAAAGGTACCAACGGACCTTGGTAAAAACGCCGAGAATTTTTTTTCAGTGTGTTCGCTGCGAGCACCCTGCTTATAGGTCCTTTTCCATATAATAGGTTTATAGATAGATAGAATTTATTGATGCATACAGCCTATAGTAAAAAGCTCTGGCACAAGTCAAATTTACAATTTATACAACAATTTAAGCAAAATGAAATTATACGAGTACAGGTTCTTCGAAAAATTCTTTTAGACTATAATGGGCTTTATTTTTGAGTTTCATTTTCAATTGGTTAAGGAATAATGACTTAGCTGGCAGATCTATCGATATATCACAAAGCACGCCAAGCCGCTATTCAAAATCATATCTTCTCACTGACAAGCCGTAGGCCTACACATTTTCAGTCAGTATATCAGTATAAAAATTCTACACTGGAAAAAAAACAAATTGGATCTAGAGTCTAGACTCTTGAAAATATTGACAAGAAAAAATACTCTTGATTCAATCGGATTTTTTCTTGAATCAAAACGAAATCCGCTTAAATTAAGAGGCTTGGTTCTTGATTTAAGCTAGATTCTGATTGAATCAAGAATACTTTTTCATGTCGATGTTTTTAAGATCTGGACTCTAGATCAGTTTTTTTTTTCCAGTGTACTCTAATCATTTGAGCACTCTGCTGATTTTAGGACACTCATCAGTACGCTTTTAGCTCATTTTCCTTAGGTGATTAAAAATGATCACTTTTTATACCTTACATGTTTTTAATACGTTGATTACTTTCTGAGAAATCAGACATCAAGACTTCAAGAATGATATCAGCAGTAGAAATACTCTTAACATGTAGATTACCGCTTCGCTGATTCTCCTCACGAACTGAGCCACCGTGCGCCCTCGCGATCCACGACAATTCATGGTGCCACGCGCCTGGCTCGCGACAGCTGTTCATAAAATTGAATGAATCGTTTAAGAATCAATTGATTCATTTCACCCGATGATCGGCCGTTAAATCCACCTGCATTATGCTGATTGCGACTGCCACGGGGCAAGAACCCCTTGGTTACACGAGACAGATAAGTTCATCGGGCGATTCTCGGGTCAAATAATTAAACCCTCAATCGCACAAACCGACCTCTTCGGTTAAAGGGACCAATCTTCGGTTAACAAGACCGATTCTGGTTATAACAAGACTGATCTTCTGTTAACAAGATCGATCCTCGGTTAACAAGACCGATCCTCGGTTAACAAGACCGCTCCTCGGTTAACATGGCCGATCCTCGGTTAACAAGACCGATCTTCGGTTAACGAGACCAATCTTCGGTTAACGAGACCTATCCTCGGTTCATGAACCGGAGGTTCTTTCAAGAACCGAAGATTCTGTTCAACTAACCGAAAAACTTTGATTTATGTGAAATATGCCTTATGTCGACCGAAAAACCGAAGATTCTGTTCAACTAACCGAAAATGTTTTATTTATGTGGAACATGCCTCATACCGACCGAAGTTTTACAGTTATGTGAAACCGAGACTTCGGTTTGTTAAACTAGGTCTTCGATTTAACAAACTCAAAGGCTCTGCTAAGCGAAGAGGTCAGTTCTTGACAGACCTGACCCATGGGTTGAACCCTCTATTCCGAATTTTTAGCTGTCTGTGTTTGGTAATCAAATGATGCTCCCAGGAAGTAAACAAACGTCGATATACCAAACAAATTTTGCCAAAATGCGAGTTTTACTTTTCTTTCTTATGTAAAAACAGCAATGCAACAGTGTAGAAGCATATCTCAGCAGTCTATATCGGTGAAAAACTGTCTACCCTGTTGCATCTCTATTTTTACAAAGAGTGAAAAGCAAAACTCGTATTTTAGCAGCATTTGCTCGATAAATCGATATTTCTTCATTACTTGCTGAGAACAAAACAGAGAAAAAATGAGCCCTAAAATTATGTAAAGAAGAGAATTCAATGAGAACTTACCGGAGAGTTGAAAAGCTCTTCGACCCTCTGTCTGGGGTCCTTGCCTTTCTTGGGCCTGAGGAGCATGTAAATGTGTTTGACATCGGGGCTTTTCCGCAGGATTTTCTCGATGAGCACCCGACCCAGAAACCCACTGCCACCCGTTATGAAAATAGTTTTGCCAACGTAAACTTCTGCCACTCTGTCCGGGAACGCTTCCAGTTCCTTGGGAAGAACCGGTGGCGTGTAATCGAGCATTTTGAAATAATCCAACTTGTTGTTCATCTTATTGGCCGCCATCTTTGCTCGAGAATCCCCTGCGAACAAAATGAAAAATAGAACATACATAGCCGTGTATTTTCATGTATTGAGGGAACTGAAACACATGGAAGGAAGCACTGATAATTATTTGGTGGGCGTAAAGAGGGCCCGAATATCCGCGGTTCAAACTATCCGCGTGTCTCAGGCTTTTTTTTAAGAAAAAAGAAGAAGAAGAAGAAAGCTATTGGACGAATTTTCAAAAGTCAATAGTCTGTTTTTCTTATAATGGTCGTATTGTTAAAAAGGGCCGGGGCCTTTCCTAGTTTTCCACGAATGATATTACAAGGGGTTTAGATTTTCATGGTTCAGGCTCTCCAAGGTGCCTCCAGCAGGGCCGGATTAAAGGGGTGGCCACATGGGCCGCGGCCCATGGCGGCAAAATTTGGGGGGCGGCAAATTTTGCAATCTTTTTGAATGTAGGTATCAAAAAATGAGAGAAAACAATCGAATTCAGAAAATAAATTACAAACGAGAAAAGGCGACAAAATCTCTCATTTCCTGAGAGTAAAAGTATAGTAATTTCTAATTTTGTCGTCTTTCGGTGATACAAGAGACAACACTTTTAACTAGTCGAGTTAAGAGAAAAACCAAACACGCCATTTGACCTGGAACGGCGCGGCGGTCGGCATGAAACACATAGCGCCTACAAGACTGCATGAGTACTTCACGCATTACGCCAAACAGTGGTCACACTGTTTGGTGCTGACCAGCAGCGGTCGGTGTCACTCAGGTAGAATCCCACACCTTGACGTTTCAAGCGGAAACGACATATCTCTCACGCTATTAACATTGGACTTAAGTGACATGAGCTTTAAAAGCTCTACAACATTAAAAGTTCGGGGTTTCATAATTGTTTGCACATCTTCATCTACTACAGATGACATACATGTAAAGATCATCCTTATCGGTTCGGCAGTTCGTCAGAAATAGTACTTCCAAGATTTTGCTTGTAGCTGTATAATATAGATGGAGGAAAATTGATTCTTAAAGTTGATTATAAGTCAGTAAAAAGCAGAAGAAAATCTATAAATTGTGATAGTCAGGTTTAAAGGGTTTTCAGGAGGAAACTGAAATTATTGAGCGCAATAAACAAAACCGATTGTGAGCCAGAATCATCGGTTTCCAGTCATTTATCCAAATCACTCTCTTAAGCTCCTAAGGGCATAGGGTCAAGATTCCAAGCTACAATGTTTATTATTGCAAATGTATAACTTTTTTAAGTGACATTGCTGGTTCAGATTTTCAGTTTGAAAGACGATTGTGAATGACATCACAAAGAACCAAATCCATTTTTCAAACAAATATGATGAAGACATCCTTAATGAAAACAACGCCACAGCAACTGGTTTGATAAGGTGACGCTTCGAAGCTGCCTTAAAAGTTCCAACTAACTTTGTTTGCACGGGGCTGTCGCTGCAATTTGTTCCAAGACTGCGTCTTGGCATGGCCCTCGTATGGTGAGAAGCAGTGCCTGTTGCCTACACACACGCAATCCCTCCGTTCAAATCGATGAAACAAATCCCTTTTTCCTAACAATCTGGCGAACGTTTTAACTCACTTTCAAGTGCAGCAATCGGAGTCAAACCGGTTGCAGGAGTGATGGAAATAGATTCAACGGATGCGACATTATGATGTAGGAACCAAATCAATCTTAACAGCGCCTGGCAGCGTTGTATTACCGAGTTAACAGGGTTGCCATATTCGGAGCGGTTATAATTTTTTTCTTGGCAACACATTGGCTACGAACCTCCATTTAGCTAATGTGATGAAATAAGGCCAGTGTTGTGAATGGATGACTAGAAGAACATGACACTCATATTAGTACCAGAGGGATACTCTGTAACCGCTACACGTTCCATTGGACTGATTATCGAAGTTGATAGACAAAGCGATAGACAAAGAAAGACAAAGGAAAAATGGAGGGACCCAATTGGTGGAAGCGGGTGGTTGCAATGGACAAAGAAAGAGTGCAATAGACTCACGAAGGGTGTCCCAGTCCCACAAGTAGACGCATAGTTAGTCCATCATTTTCCGCCCTAGTCGATAACAAGACAACCACCCGTTTCAACCAATGGAATCGCTCCTACTTTTCCTTCGTGTTCTTTTATCCATCGCTTTGTATACCGATTTTAATAATCAGCCCGAAGCCCCGAGAAGACGCTTCAAGGCATTTTTTGGGACGTATCTCAAAAACTTAAAGTATCTGCCTCATCTAGAGGTCCTGCCGCTAGTAGCAAAAATCATGAAAATCGGCCCTATAGATCACGTAGGTATAAGATTTTAGTAATTATTCAATGCATGTAGATCATAGTTTCTAAGGGCACCGGTTGTAACTCGTAATTGGATGCGGTTTCAATTATTTTCCATATTATATATTCTGACTCACAGAATAATGGATGCAAGTTGGTGCTGTGTCCGCAACGAGTCGTAACTCAACAGAACTCTTACATCCCTTTTTTTGGCGCTGGTGCGCGTGTATTTTACTGCATCCAATGCATACGTTGCCCATGTATTATTCATCAAACTTTCTAGGAGAAGATTTCACTTGGAGACTTATTCAGATCATCATATCTGTCAACTGCGCCGTAACTTTGCGGATCAACTTCCAACACTGTCGCTAACATGCGCACTTCTACTCGCAGAATAATCCAGTGCTCCATTCCGATGTCCGTCAAAAGTTCCGGGAATCGGAACTTTTCTGTACTAACTTCTCCCACTCTATGACCGTCAAAAGTTCCGGGATTCCTTTTAGCTTTTTTCAAAAGTTCCAAGAAAGTTCCGGAAAATGCGAAAGATCTGGAACATTTCGGGAATTTCAAAAGTTCCGGGAAAAATTCAGGAAAATCTCATAAGGTCCGGAATTCGGAATTAGTTCCGGGAAATGGGATGGGAGCACTGGAATGATCAATTGCTAAAATACTAGTATACTGCCGAACTAAGAAAGAGGAAGATTGGAGAAGGAGAGGAACACAATGTTGATGAAGAATAGACTTTCAGAGAAAATCTGCTGTATGACTGACTTCAACGGAACTTTGGACATTTCACGCAGGGCTTTGTTTCTCGCCTGTCTAATGGTCTATATTCAAGTAAAACGGCATTAAAGTTTCATTGATTTATTTTTTTATCCTGCGTTTAAGTCTCTCAGAAAATTGATCCCTCACTTGGTATTTAAATCAGGGCGAAAACTAAGTTTCGGACAAGTCATGAAATATTTTTTTACCTTAGCCTTTTCGCCAAAAATCATTATGGAGGTTCACCTAAAAATTGACTAAAACACATTGTCATCTACTTCTCCTAAAAATATGTTTCACTCAATTCAATTGAAAAAGAAGTGAATATATCATTTAAATTAATTTAAAAAAAAAAAATCCAACCTTTATAGCTCTGCAGCTAGAAATTGTTGTCAATTATTGTCCTCGGATAGTCCAGAGTCTTTTTGTTTACCTCGTATGTTTTCAGATGGAAAGTTAGATTGTATATCATTAATATAAACTTCGAAGGATTCTGCCTTTTTCTATTTCACTCGAGGGGAAGTGTCCCCTCCCGGACTCTCTTCCCCACCCGGTGACTGACGCTGCGCTGTGCTGAACGGTTCAGCCTGAACCTTTCCTCTACGTCTGACCGTTCCCCACTCCTCTGTCAATCGAACCATATGCCACCGCTTACGTATTGTCGCTCGCCCACCCAGCTACTTACCGGCCAGCGGTCAGTTGATGATAAATCTCGCTCATGCTCCTACGCAGCTACGCATTGATTACCTACGCCAGCGAATTACTTTCCAAATAATTAGAATTTCTTCGATAATAGTTTTCTTTATTTATTCGACGGTATTTTTTCTCTGTTCTACTGTGATTTCCTTGGTTCTCTACTGTGTTTGACTGTGTTGAAATTTATATTAATACTCACACGGAGAAAAAACTTTGTGCATGGGACCCGACGTTGAGATCATATGAATCTCTTAAAACTTGAGGTCCAGCTGCCGAAATTCGGGTCAGAAATCTGAAACACTTCGGTATGCACCGAGTACTTCAGATGTGTGACCTGAAACCTTCGGTATATACCGAACTACTTCAATTGTCTGACCCGAACTTCGGCAGATGGACCTTAACTTTTCGGATGCGTGATCCGAAAACTTCAGAGATTCATATGATCTCAGCTTCGGGTTCCATGCACAAAATTTTTTTCTCCGTGTTTCCTTTTAGGGGACGCAACTAAAATTTCAGTAAATTTTTTCAGAAAAGTAAAAAAAAGTGGCTAACAATGGTTCCTCACCTTCTCGTGGTGTTGGCTGTTTTTACTAAGTGGGAACCGTCCATAAGATATAGTCTATTTCTTGCCCTGCCATTATTATTCTACAAATTAATTGTGGAATGAGAATTTCATAATGTTTTCTATGAAATCTTCAAAATATAGTGATAAAAAATTTGCAACTACTACAAAATCGGCTCGCGAAGCGAGCCGAATGTCACTCGCGCAGCGAGTGACCGGGGGTCCAGGGGGCGTAGCCCCCGGCTAGGCGTGACGGGCGCGCGAAGCGCGCCCAGAACGGCTAGTTCTTTTAGAATTTTACATCAAATCAAGTGTCTTTGATGAAAATGCGTTTTTGAACTAATGGTGAGAAAGCACCAGAAAATTTTTTTCAGGTGACATTTTTCAGGCGAAAATTCATGAAACCTTCCGGTTTGTCTCGCAATTCTTGTACTTTGTGCAGCACTAAGGTCGTTATCCCAAAGGTCGAATCCTAGGGACAACCGCATGAACATATCCCATGGAACTTCACTGTTGAAAATCCCGGCGCGAAATTTTGTTGCTCAGTTACTATTTTGACCACCGCTTACTCTGAGTGCATGGACCCGGCGCGAATTTCGCGCTTTGGCGGGAGTGAAAATCTGCCAGGCAAACGTAAAACGGAAGTGCCGCAGCATTGATTTGAACTCGAGTCGCGGCGGTGATTGACGAGTGCGCAACCATTTTGCCATTCGGCGCTCGTACCAGGAGGCCCTGAATTCAGGCTACTTAAGGTACCTCAACTAATCCGTCATTGGTGATAATTACGCTGTGATCTATTCACTCAGAGTACGGCGCGAAATTCGCGCTGGATTTGTTTTTCGCGCCGGCTATTCACTCAGAGTAAATCATTGATTTTTAACAGTGTTCGCAAAAAAAATGCACCCTTCGGTTCCGGTTGGCCTTTGACGAATCTTCGCGAGAAACCGGTCCGAACAAATACGCCACAAGTGCCAAAAATCGGCAGAAAAAGAAGTTAATCTGCAAAGCGTTGCATTGCGCAAGCGTCCCGGAATGCAGAAGTGTAGGTAGTTCGCAAATGATGCGAGCTGGAACTAGATTACCAAAAACAGCGAGAAACCCGTGAGGGCTCATTTATTAAGACCGAGAGAGTAAGCTGATGGATGAAGCTAATGATATCAAACCAATTAACATTCTGAGACCCCATTTTTTCTTGCGAAGCATTTGTCTTCAAATCGTTCAACGGTGTTTTATCGCGTTTGTTCTTTCTCTCTTTTTTCGTGATTTTTTTGACAAGTGTTTTTTGAAGAGATCGCTGTTGGTGCTGCTCGACCCTATATTGCATGACACGCATACCGCCGTGCTAAGGAAAAACGCCGTATGAACATTCGAGAGTTGCCAGATTTCCCTTGATAAAACATGTATTTTTGACGACATTCATGCACATTTTTCTTTGACATTTGCAGACATTTTAGATTAAAGTGCGTACGATACTGTCTGAAATTTTTGGGAAAAAATAATCACAAATTTCTTAGTAATTTTGGTTTTTATCGAAGGAAACTTGGCAACGCCTGAAGGTTAATACGGCGTTTTTCTTTAACACGGCAGCATACCGGTGCTGGTCGAGATGTCTTTAACCTAGCGGACTGATTTAGATATTAAAATCATTTTTTTGCCTCTATCTTCGGCACCTCATACGGGAGAATCAATCGATCATCTCATTGTAGTATTAATAATAATTAATGCTTTCTTAGTCAGGAAGAGCTTATCTAGGAATTTGGCGAATTTGCAACACCTTAATATTACTGCAAAATCAATAGTGTGCCCCTTTTCTCTTTTTTTTCTTCCTTTTTTTTTTGACTGAACAAGTTGACAATTACCTGCTGAAAGTATACATTTCGTCAGCAAATAATCAAATTATGATTTTTGTGTAATGCTTAGATCATCAGTAAAATATTGAAGACTCGCAAAATTTTGCATGTTTTTTTTAGCATTCTGGGAAGAAAAATTTATAAAAGTACCACTTCCCCTTTCGATTCAATTCTGTTCTTTCTCCCATTACGGTGCTTTTTTCCAAAATTTGACTTTTGGATTTTGTAGGAATATACTACCGTAGTGTGGGTGGACATAAAGCAGAAAGCTACCACCAGCTTTTTTCCGCCAAATTGTTTTCAAAATATTTTTTCAGCAAGACTCCGAAAGTTTTTCTATTACAGTCACAGAAAGTTGCTATTTTCGGCGCAAACTTTACGGTTAGGACCAAAGTTTTCCCCTTTCGGTAGGAACTTTCCGGAACAGTAAAGCAGAACAATATCGAGAGCTCTACGGAAAGTGTGTTTTGATACCAACACCGATTATTTTTTTGTACTCGGAACCCGTTTTTTATATCGTATATAATGCGAAAAAAAGGTCAATTTAAATCAATCACTGACAACCATTACTACCTCCTCCGTTGAAAAGTCACCTCGTAAAAAACTTATTAAAAGTGCAATAAAATCAGGTCAACGAATCATTCCGTCAGACTTGTAAACTTTATTCAGCAACCAAAGAAGTTTACAGCGTCGTTCGACCGTTTAAGACCAAAAGATACATTTGTGTACAAATTTGCAAAAGAAGCTTTTAATTTGTCATGAATTTTGTCAACCATGGATGCACGTGGTAAAGCGAGCAAATGTCATTTTGTGTTTGGACAAAATTCGCTGAGGATATACTTTAAAATTACAGGTTATTTGAATATTAATTAAATTATGAGATTAAAACCCTCTTTTGTTAGTCTTACTGTCTTGCTTTTGCTGTCGGTATTAATGTTGCTTGCATTTATGCTATGTTGTCTGTAACGACTACCTTCTAGGAAACTTGATTGCTCGATTAGGGCAATTTGATTGCGTGAGTTATGTAGCACTGAATAATGACGGTATAAATTTTACTTACGGTAAAGGGAGATCTTAAATTTTTAAGAATCATATCAAATCAGGCCACTCACTAAATTTTAATGTGAAGAATTAAAACGACCTCTGGTCGATCATATGTTCGGGAATAATAAGACAGATTTATGCTAACAGGAACTTTGTGCGAATGAAATTAATCATTCGAAGCCATGTGAATATTCCTCACAATCCTTCTTGATTTAAGTACTTTGTACATAGTTTATTTTAGCACACATAAATGCAATTTAACGAAGAAAAACCTTCTATTTTTTTTTAAATAAAATAATTCCTTTTGGTGGAGTCCTCCAATAGATTGATAAGAACATATTTCAAAGAAAAATGTTGCTTCATACAGTTCTCCAGCGAAAAAATAAACCATGAAAGGAAACCCATAGTGAAATGCAGTCGGATTACATTTTGCAAAGAGGAGCTACAATTTATGGCTCAGTTTAAGAACAACGTATGTACCATAAGATTCCCTATTCACACAAGTGTTTTTACAAATGGGCCAGATACTGTAGTTCCCAATAGCAAAATGTAATCCAATCGGAATGATTCCGGTTAGAATTCCCAATTTCGTTTTATTTCTTGTGGTTTAGGCGAAACTGTTTTTCTTGATGCTGTTTTGCGGCACTGATAAAAATCTCGATATCTCCGACTTGACATGACATTTCATTAAAATTATCACTTTTTGGCGTCGATCGAGTGTGGAAAAGTGCTTTCACGCCGGTAGATTGTAAAAGAGCACCGGTGCGTTTCTCATTGCATTTCCTGGGGAAAACTAATTTGGAACACTATTATTCGGTGCTCCAAAAAATCAATGTTCACGGTGCAGCGGAAATCGTAGTTTCACGGTGAATTTTAATTAGTGGAGTGTCATTGCTTTTCCAAATGAAAACGCCTCATCAGCATCACCCGTGTTATCATTGATGTTGTGTAATCATAGAAAGTGCCGAAAACTCCCAAAACCTCTCAGTTTGTCGACCAGATTTCAACAATAGCAAAAAACGCGAGAGTAAAACGACATGAGCGGTTTTGGAGCTAATTTTAAGTGCTGCATAAATACACTACTGTGTTGCCATGACTGGTCAAGTTAAATTTTTTGTCGCACATTTGTGTTGTTAGCTTCTGATAAGACAATAAAAAAAACGTTAAGCATTTGAAAAATGTCTGAAGAAAGGTCCGAGGCATAGCCTCCTCCCGCGGACCAACACCACCTCAGAAAAAAACGGTTTGAAATGAGATTAATTCCTCAACTAACATTATTCCCCTGAAATGATTTTATATCGAAAAGGCAAAAGAAACGCTCGACAACCCATAAATTTTTCAATTATTGAGTTGAATTTTCTGGTTTGAACTGTTGTCCTAATCATCGAAGGGGCAAACTTATGAATGAAACCTTTTAATGAAACAAAAATCCTCTAGTTCAGCCAGAGTGACCTAAGGGAACCCTCCTCAGGGTCTCCATGGGAATCTGTAGACTGCTTTAATAGGGATGCTGCCAGAACTTATAGCTCTCAAAATGTACAACACCTGTCAAAAATTTGACCTCAGACGTCGCCTCAGTTCTAAAAGTTCTCTGAACGATTTTGGGAAAGTGAATTTTTGTTCGAAAATAAATGATGCGTACAAAACAACAGCTTTAATAGCGCAGCTTCGGGCTCTGCGACACCCAATCGCCATTGCCGCGAGTTCGAATAGTCGCGCAAAACACAGTGCGGCCGGCGTTAAACGCATATTAGCGCCTGCAAGATTGTGGGGATACCTCACGCATCGCGCCAAAAGCAGTGCAGTCGGCTTGAACCGCATGTTAGCGCCTACAAGGCTGCATGAATACTTCTCGCATTGCGCCAAAAGCAGTGCAGTCCGTCGGTTGGCGTAAAACGCATATTAGCGCCTACAAGGCTTCGAGTTCCTTCGGTGTTACGCACATTTGCACTGGTTGTTCAACGTGAAACTGATGAAAACATGGAGGAAGAAACCAAGGTTGTCATCACCACGGTAGATGACGTCAAAAACCCGACTTTTCAAAGGGCAATATCTCGGTTAATATTGAACGTAGAAAGTTGCGGTTTGGACAAGTCTTATTGTTTTTAGCTAATCTGCAAGAACCCAGCATCAAAACACGATTCTGCGACCAGCGCAACTGCGACCTATTGACACCTCCAGATCTTTCTTCCAGAATGAATGATAATTTTGCAAAATTATATCCAATAGCCCCCTCCTCTCTTTCATGAAAAATGTCTCAAGACTCAGATTAAGTGATCGGTCGGCAGTCGAATCGTTCCCGATCAGTGTTTGAAACTCACTTTAAAGTTTTAGGAGACATGTCGCCCATCAAGCTCAATTTTTAGGGGCCATCGAAGATTTTTTAGGGGCCGAATTGACTTTTTGCCTATATCTCACGGCGCATTGTGTGAAAAGTTAGACGCAAGATGTTTTGGTTACAGGACTAGTAGCTGTAGCTTGTACATACATACACACATATAAGTCGCTTTACAGCACTCCCTCGCGCTCTACGACTCCTAACCTCCACTGCTTTCTTTCAAACCACATATCTTGGGGCATTGAGCTCCGTAACATTTCCGCTTCAATACCCTCCCTCCAACCTTTCATCGGGCGCCCTCTGCGTCTTCTCCCAGGAGGGACCCAATCAAGGACCTTCTTCGGCAACCTATAGCTTGTAACTTTCGGAAAATCACCAAACAGAAAAATTAGGATTTCTTTTTTTTTTGGGGGGGGGGGGGCACTTTTAAGGGGCCACGTTGGCGCAGAGCCTTCATTTTTCAGGCGCATTTGGCGCGTCGGCGCCTGCGAGTTTAGATCACTGTTCCCGATGGTGCTATTGACCCACCTCAAGGGAAAGTGAGAATTCCTTTTCCTCGCCTCGGAGGTACAGTCAACCTTCACTGGAGATGAAACAAGACTAGCACAATTATCTTCTCTGAATTCCGGTAAAACAGACTTGACACCGCCGAGTCTCGAAGTTCGGTCCGTTCCCCTGACTGCACAAATTACAACACGGAACGTTCCGGTCCGGCGCCGACCGATTTTGCCGAACCACCTAACCTCGACCGTGCTGCCGTTCTATCGAGGAGAGCAGTCTGTGAAAAAATGAGGTTTTAAAAAAAAAATTTTTAATGACATAGGTGAAACTTCAGAGGTAGGTAGTTCTAAAAAAAACCACCACGTCCTGCTGCTGAAATCTGACATTCGGAATCAGCAATGGACACTGAAAAAAAATCTCGGTGTATTTACTGAGAAAAGAGTAAAATTACTAAGAATTCAGGGTTCTATTTGATCCCAGTTTTTTCTTAGTAAAATTACCATTTATGGAATTGGTAATTTTACCGAGAAATCTCGGTAATTTTACTGGACCTTGGTAAAAACGCCAATATTTTGTATCGATTGTGGTAGAATTACCGAGATAAAATGGCAAAGTTACCGGGAATTGATTACCAATAAAAGTGGTATTCTTACCTGGAAAAAAACGGTAAAAATACCAGTTTTCAGGTGAGCTTACCAGTCTGTCTCGGTAAAATTACCAATAATTAGTAAAAAACGTGAGATGGTAAAGGTACCAACGGACCTTGGTAAAAACGCCGAGAATTTTTTTCAGTGCACACACAAATTTTATTGCTTTATCTGAGAGTGCCTGATGAGCTGAGTTCGCGGTATTCTTCATAATTTCTCTCTGACATGGGACATTGGAGAAAAATAGATTTAAAAGTGCTGCCTTATGACGTCATCTGGCGGCATTTTCCATTTAAACGCATGTATTTAAGCAGATTAGGTTATTTTGTCATATTTTCCCCAATAAGTGTTCAATTTAGAAACCATGGATATCCTCTTACTCAATTTTCCCAGTAGTATCATTTTAAAGATGAAATTCACACAATTTAAGACAGCTGCAAATCCTCTATTTCTTTAATATCACGACAGGTGTCGTACATTCTAAGAGACATAAGTTCTAGCAGTATGCCTATCAAAACGGTCCCCGGTTCTCATGAAGACCCTGCGGGCCGATTATTGAAATTGATAGGCAAAGCAATAGACAAAGAAGACATACAGAGTAAGAAGCGATCCTATAGGTGGAAACGGGTGGCTCTTATAGACTATGAGAGAAAATGATGGACTAATAATCATCGGGTCTCTCGTGGGTTGCCGTTAGTTAGTCTATCACCCACGTCCTTTGTCCATTGCAACCACCCGCTTCCACCAATAAAGATCCCTCCAAATCCCTTTCGTCTTCTTTGTCTATAGCTTTGTCTATCAATTTCAATAATCGACCCACTGATGAGAGTTCCCTTAGGTCACTTCTCCTGCCTAGAGGGGTTTTATGGGTCTCTCCATTCACTCAATGAGGACTCATGGGTTCCAATCGGATCCCATGAAATCCCAATGGAGACCCATTGGACGTATTTATGCTAAAAGAAACTATGCTGCGCGCAAACTCTATGCGTTTCGTTCTTTTTAGCATAAATACGTCCCATGATAATCTTCAGAGCCATTTTGACAGAGATTTCTCTATCAGAATCTATGATACCCAAAATGAGCTTTGAGATTTCAGCGGTAAAGGCTAAAATTAGAAACTGATTTTTGTATTCTTGGGACACAGAGTGCGAAGGAGACAGCTGTGATGCTTGGCAAAATGTCTGCAATTGTTGAGAGCCTTTGCCTGTGGTCAGTCAATTTCCCTTACATCAATTTTTGCCGCAATCAATTTTTAAACTTAGCAAAATATATCTCCAATCAGTTTTAGTGGTAATAGGAGGAAGTGAGTTCTAACTAAAACGCACTGGATCTTCAATTTTACGAAACTCTCTGTACTTTTCATTTCAACTATATTATACATTTTCGTAACAGCTCTATAACGGGGAAAAATATAGCTAGTTAAGCCTCTCTCTCTTTTTTGCCAATATGAATTGGATCCTTGCCGTTTAACCCAAGCTAATTAATGTTTAAGTCTTACATAAGTCGCAAATTGAGGGAAACAAATTCCATCGTTTTTCACTAGCGTTTCATCCAATAGGACGAAAGCATGGGCACAAAAATCGCAATACATTAATTGAATGGTAGCTACATCTTTGAGTAAATATATCGCCTTTAAATTGTGCCGCTCTCACATAGTGTGGTAATACGATCGATATCCAACCAGTTCATTCTCTCTTGGTAGTAATCGAATAGGTACCTACCAATCAGTCTATTCGTGAACTCGATTAGGTATATGGACTGAGCTCGAGAGAAATTATCTTGGCAACACTGGGATCTCAAAGCGGAAAATGGCGTTGGTGTGCTCGCTAGAGTATGATACAGCGTGCTGCGATGGTAATTAGCAGCTCTCGAATTAGGAGGTTGACTCTTCGAGCCACTTGTGACGTCACTATCCAGCCGGACCTCAAAGACTCGGGTTCGAGAGATACAGATACATCTTTTCTGGAGGTAAAATGAAAGGCTCTTGCAAAAGATTAGCTTAACTTGTGTTTGAAATTTTTACTTTTGACGAGACAGTGGTCACAACTTGGCACAACCCAGGAGTGATGAAGGCAATGGGGTCGTGCCATGTGCCTAATGCGTTATGCCCGTCTATGAGAAAACTATGAAAGGGAGGGGTGAAAAAGGTATAGAAAAACTTTTAAACAGTAACGTTAAAGAGTGAGGACCTACTAGGTCTTTCCACACTTTTCCAGGCGTTTTATCAGATTCTATCCGTGAAATAGAGTAAAAAAGGAGTTTCAGAGGATGGCTGTCTTAAAAATGTGCCAAGGAGTCTGCTCTTCAGAAGGTGGAGAGGGGGGGGGGGGTCCCATGCTGCACACCCCCCTCTTAGCTCATGGTGAACGCTTCAGCTTGGAATGCCACTGAACCCACCACACACCACACACCACTGAGACATTTCAAAGATATTCCTTTATTTTATTACTAACCTAAAACCATAGCCCAATGATCCACCATTGATGTTAATTGCTCACTACGATCACTGCAAATGTCCTAAGAGGCTCACATTCAAATTTAGAGGACGGCAGGATGGCAGACATTACATGGAGGTTATGCAAGCTTAATTAAAAGGAATTAAATCAACATCAAAGGCACGCCACTCTTGTGCGTTCCGAAAATCTCGCAATCTCAGCTTTCGCGAACTTGATACAAGTAAAAGCTCTAAACGGCCAGACAGCGCGGCGCGTGGCTTGGAGTCGAACAACGTTGAGTAAATAGAGATTTACTTAAAAAGCTCTTAATCGCATAGGGAAAGAAAACGGAAAGGACAAGTCGTCGCTTGGCTGACATAAGGGCGTAACTACACATTAAAGTGAGCCCGGAAAAGCATCGAATTGTATGGAGACATGGTTCATTGCAGAGTGTAGTTACGCCCTCATGTCAGATAGGCGACGAAGTTTCACGCAAAATGATTTCGGAGTCAGCGGGCTCATTGTTGAAATTGATAGACAAAGGTACAGGACCGGATTTACCTACTTTCCAGCCCCCTTCTCATTCGTTTTGAAACATCAATGAAAACCATCAAATGAACGTGCCAGCGGGGGAGGGGTGCATAAGACGCGTTTACTGGTGTTGAACACATTTTTTGGGAAAGCCCTGTCAACACTACTAGCAAAAGTTCACGGAACTTTGCGCGAAAGTTAAGTTCCGTAAACCTATCTTTGTGTGGATAAGGCTGACTGAGAGTCAAGACAATGTGAATCCATGTCTGATTGCTTCCCGTATTTTAGGCCTTTACAGTTTCACAAACGGGAATTAAGATTACGATTTCACCGATTGCAAAGATTATAATCTGGAATGGACCAGGGAGTTACGGGTTCGGCAAGAAACGAACGGAATGAAAGAAGGAACGGAGAAAGGAATTTGAGAATGGGCCGATCAGATTACGAAAAACGTTCAATTTCTGTAATCTTTATTCCCGTTTGTGACTCCATGAGGGGGTGTTGTCTCGACTCTCATTATAAAGGGACTCTACCTTCTACTATGTCAAGATTCGGGTTCTTTCAGCCCAATCGGACAACGGGGCCTGACTATATCGCGCGGACGGGGAAGGAGCGAGTTGTGTGATGAAAGTTACATAAAGTCAAACTTGCTCCAAGACGAATCTCTCGACAGCCATCATAATACGACGCATTGCGTCGTCTGCCGCGGCTGCTCCCGCGTTCACTTATTCTATTGACAGAAAAGAAGTTAAACAATGGCAATCATGCCATCAGGATACTCCGGGATCATCCAAAGCTTGAAGGGTCGTATTCATAGTGTGTGCCTGAAACAGCTCTTCTCCTTAGGAGGTTCTATACGGTTTATGTTGTGATTAAGGAGCCACTCTTCTCCTCAGGAGGCTCTAAAAGATTTATATTGTGATTGAGGAACAGCTCCTCTCCTAAGGAGGCTCTAAATCGTCACCTTCCGGCCAAAGAATCGGAAGCGCTATGCGACGTTTTAAAAATTAAATTAAAAAATGTTAAATTTTTTACATGAAAACGGTTGTGCGGATTTGTGTACGAATTTCAATGAATTTTCTGCATGGTACGAAACAAATTCCTTAACATTTTCAAAGAAATCCGCACAAGCTTTCTCGTTTAATAGTGTTACAAATTTTTATTAGTGTTAAAATAGTAAAATATGAAATTTCATTCTACTCTTTTATTTTAGTTTTCAGTAATCACAGAGTCGTAGCATCTTCGATGAATCGCGAGGATATCAGATAGAATTTCATACGTTTTGTCGTCCAAAACGAAAGTCGTAAATCCATTCTCAATTATTAAAAATTTCTAACAAACCGTTCCATTACTTCCTTTGCAAAAGATGCAGTAAATATCAATCTTATATTTTCCGAATGAATACGTTCTATTGTTGAGAATCTAATACCGTGAGAGGCACTCATTCAATTGGAGAAAAAAAGTCGAACAACGGCAATCACGCTGTCACCAGAGTGATATCAAAGTCCTCCAAGGTCGTCGAAAGCTCAAAGTGCAGCGGAAACAAAAAAGTATACGACCCACTTCAGGCCGTCGTTAAGAAATTTTGCTCGAGGCGGTAGGACAGTTGAACCACGTTAAACCGAAAGGAACCAAGTCTCATTAAAATCGAGTTGATACAAAGATGTTTCAGTTTTATTCCATCGTAAGACTCAAGGTTAGATGTAAAGTTCAACGCCTTATTCAAAACAATTTTTTTATTCTCGCTCTTGAATTTTCGCCAGAGGAAAATGCGCGGATAACGAAGCTTAATACTCCATTGAACTAATTTCGCCCTCCTTCCAAAATATGACCGGGTTCTTTTCCCAGTGCTGCCATTTCCCGGAATTAATTCCGAAATTCGGAACTATTCAAATAATCGGAATTTTTCCCGGAATTTCCTGGAAATTTGCGGTTTTCCGCCAGTTTGACCATTATTTTGATCAAATTTAGGGACTTTTTGATCAAATTTGACGATCTTCGGGACTAAATCCGGGTGTATTTCGGAATTTTTCTCGGAAATCCGGCAAATCGGAATATGCTTCCGGAAATCGGAATGATTTCGGAGTCTTTTGATAAAGTAAAATGGCAGCACTGTCCACTGTCTTTTCCGTTCAAATGAAGATAGACGCCGAAGACATCCGACTCGTTTGATAATTCGACGTACTTCTGCCAAACGGAGCTATGTGCATTATGACGTGAGCCCTGTTATGCACATACTGTAAGGGTCTCAGGGCTCATTTCTCAATGCAAATAGCTCCGTTTGTCAGAAATACGTCCGAGAGAGAAAAAGATGCATTTCCCGACGGAAAAAAAAGAAAAAATATTTTTTGAAGTTGACTAGTTGGAAGAGAGGAAGCAGACTTACACCAATAGTTTATTTCATCCGCACGGCGACGCTTGAATCAAGGTACGACACAAGAGAAACAAGCAAAGCGTCCTTAATTAGTGTCGAATGAGACGAACACTCATTTCAACTCTTGGATGCAACTATTCGAACTCCATGGATGTCCGTGTTGCATACACACACAAATGAAGGCGTTTTGACGGTCCATGCAATCACCACTTAACCTGCGGCACCACCGGCGGGCGTTTTTGACGTTTAACGTGCGGCATTTTCAGAGAATAGATTGGTGAATCCCACGAAATTTGGAACACAAATAAAGACCATTCGTCTTCCAAATAAAATAAAATGCGACAGAAACTGTAATATCGCACAAGCCTGGTCACAAGTAAAGTGTGTGATTTCCTTGGCCTTTGGAGCAATGACGAAACTGTAGCACATTAAAGTCTTGTAAATAAATTCACTGAAAACTTATGTCTTGCTCTGTCCTCCCTGAAATATGGGCTGCGTGTAGTCTTTATAAAGGAAGTATTCGTACAATACACGCGTCGCTCTGATTTGTGTCACTTGTCAGGCCGATTGTTGAAATTGGTAGGCAAAGCGATGGACAAAGAAGACAAAAGGGATATGGAGGGATCCTATTGGTGGAAGCCGGTGGTTGTTGTAATGGACTAAGGTGGTACGGAATAGACTAACTAACGACAACCCATGGGAGACCCGATAGTTACTCAATCATTTTCTTCCTTAGCCTATATGAAAACCACGCATTTCAACCAATAAGATCGCTCCATACGGCTAATGTCCTCACTGTCTATACCTTTGCAGGGCCGAATTAAGGGGGTGGCCACGTGGGTTGCAGCCCATGGCGGCAAATCTATAGGGGGCGGCAACTTTTGCAATTTTTTAACATGTAGGTATAAAAAAATTCGGATTTAGAAAAAAAAATTACAAATGAGAAAAGGCGACAAAATCTCTAACTTTCTGAGAGTATAGTAATTTCTACTTTTGTCGTCTTTCAGTGATACAAGAGACAGCACCTTTAATTTGCGTATCCGGTAACGCTTAGTTCCAGCGTTCTACCGGGCCGATTTTTTTTATTTTTGCGGCTATCGACAGACAATCGTCTTTAAATTAGCCCGCTTTATTCAGATTTTGAAAATTTGACCCAGGTTTTTTTACATTACATGGTAAAGTTGCGAATTCTTCCATTTAAACATTGTAATTTTTTAATTTTTGTCATAGTTCGTTTGAGCGTTCTATTGAGCCGATTTCCATGATTTTTGCGGTAATCGACAGGCGAAAGTCCGTCGATGAGCCCGCTTTAATCAGAATTTGAAAATAGGACACAGGTTTTTTTATATTAGAGGAGACCAGAAAACTTAGAAAGGGGGGCAAAATTTGAAGTAAGCGGGAAATTTTGAATCTTGATCTGTCAATAGGGTAAGTGAATAGAAGGTATGCTCTATACTCCTTTGCTACAGACTATCCAAAAGCGACGAAACGCTCCGATCCGTTTCGTTTCAGTCGTTGCATGAAGTTTGAAATAAATTGCGATTTTTTCATTCGATTCTTATTGGTCCAATCGCTCCAAGCCAAAGGGAGTTTGGCCAAATGAGAGTCGGATATGAAAATATATTAATTTTTTTTTGTCGTTCTTTTGTCGACGCGGACCTATGAGAGCGCGATGCGCCCTCTGGGGGTTGGGCCGCGAAGCGGCCGGGGGGCACACCCCCTAGAAGCCGCTCAACGTTAGATGATTCGTTTGAAAATTGCATAACTGGTGCATTACAAGGAGAATTGGAACTGACTCGTAATATTCTAATGATCCCTAGTCCTAACTCGAGAGCGCTTCACAATTCATAGTTCAATCACCTCGTGCAGCCCACCAATTCGCCCGGTGCAATATTCTGCAATCCGAGCATTGTATTCATCGCCCCGAAAATCGGTCACGGGTGACAATGATATTTCCTTTAATCTCGCCCGCCTCCATGCAACGATTCATCAATCTCGAAAGTGCATCAGCAGTCAATTTGAAGTACGTAAATCGAAAGGAACTATCTCCATTGCAACCTGAGCCTTGCCGTGCTTGTATTCTAATGAGTATTAGAGCCCATGTCAAGATAGAGAAAGTTCATTTTGAATTACACACGTCTAATTTCTCAACACCCTCTCTACGCCCGCCGGGGCACCGGCTCCAGAACTTATTTCACCCGACGTTGCAATATTTTAGTTAAATTTATCTGATTTTCGAATGCGCCGCGAATTAAAGATTTCTATGCACAGTGTGGTTGCAGGGCTTAGTCCACGCCAAGTCAATACCTTATCGTGATCAAAATAATCCTGTAACCGCAGATCTGCGTTTAGTCGCCCGCCGCCAATATTGTCCTGATGGGTGTTGGAACATCAATCATCGGTGCATGTGTCACTCATACGACTGCAGAGTCATGCTATGCTGTAAGTTTGTGTTCTTAACGACATACACACACCGATCGTGATTCGTTTAATCAGTTTGATATTGAATCGAATCGTCGAGGAGAAGTGATTGAATTTGTTGAAAGAGTGGGATGGTGTACTGCCGTAACAAAGTTTAACACCGTATGAATTACATTCGAGAATTGCGGAATTTCCTTCGATAAAATGTTCATTTTCGAGGAAAGCTATGAATATTTGTCCGTGAAATTGTCAGGAATTTCACGCGAAATTTTCAGGAATTCTACGTGATATTGCGAACAAAATTATCTGAAAAATTGGAAGAAAAATGTTCACAAATTTTCCCGAAAATTCGTGATTTACTGAAAGAAATTTGGCAACGCCTGAAGGTTCTTAAGGCGTTTTTCCCTAGCACGGCAGTAATACCGACTTGCAGTGAGCATCTCTAAGCAGAATTAAATGTCTTACTTGAAAGCTGCCTTACTCGGAAACAGAGATACGCCTTTACGTCAGAGGCGCGATGATATACAGCCCAATTGCCCAATTGCAATGCGAAAAAAAGTATGTGCGTAAGGTTTGCGTGCAATATAGTTCCTTTTAGCAGCTCTGGAAAAAAAACACATTGGATCTAGAGTCCAGACTCTTAAAAACATCGACAAGAAATTGGACTCTTGATTCAATCAGATTTAAGCTTAAATCAAGAACCAAGCCCCTTAATTTGAGCGGATTTCCTTTTGATTTAAGCTTAAATCTGATTGAATCAAGAGTATTTTTTCTTGTCAATGTTTTCAAAAGTCTGGACTCTAGATCCAATGTGTTTTTTTTTTCCAGCGAGTGGTGTGGCGTGCTTTGTGATATATCAATTGATCTACCATTTAAAACGATGGAAAAGGATCGATAACAGGGTGTTCACAACGAACGCTTAATAATCGATTCTTTACCACAGCTTGAAATTGGGAGGTCTGTATCGATAGTCGATCATTTACGCTTCGCCTTTGCCTTTTAGCATGAATACATCCAATTATGAATAAGAACAAACCGAACGCTCTGCATAATTTTTCCTTAGATTCCTTCAAGAAATTTGAATTATTTTTCAAAGTGATCGACTCGATTTCATAATATCGACCCGATGGGCGATGAGCTTGCCGGCAGGAGGAATCCACGCGCTATTGCCAAGTGTCAAGTAAAGTCGCCATTTCCAACCTGCCTCTCCCAAGGAAAAAGGACGCTTCGGCAAAGCTGTTCCGCGGTCCAGACTTGCGGCTCATGTCTTCAGGCAGTGAAAGTGATCAGTCTAGGCCGGCCGCGCCGCCCCTGTTGTCAAATGTACAAATGTAATCGTGGTTTCCGTGAGATTTTGCCGTGAGAAAATGGAATTTTCACTCGTGCTGGCAACGGCATGCATGATGCTACGACAGAGACCTCTAACGCTGATAAAAGGTAGCCCTACGATCCGAAGCTTCTTCTGACTTGTGACCTCTCTGCTGCCCCTCCTCCTCCGCATAGTGGATCCGGTTGAATTCTTCCACAAAAGACTGAACATTACGGAGCTTTTTGATCGGAAATCATTGGCGAGGCGCGAATGATCGATTTTCGATATTTCCCCATTTGAAGCAATGGTAAAGAATCGATTATTTAACGAGTGCGTAGCGAACACCCTGTTTATCGATCCTTTTCCAGGGGTTTAAAGAGCAGATCAACCTATACATCGCAAAGCATGCCATACCGCTGTTGAAAATATGAAATGGAGATAGGGTAGGACCGTCAACTTTTCAGACAGACCGGATCCTTAGCCAAGAAGGAAAGGATCTTGAGCGCTAATTATTGCAATTCATAGAAAAACGGTTGACAAAGAATACAAAAGGAAAATGGTGGGACTCTATATATTGGTTGAAACGGGATATAGACTATATAGACTACCTATGTTTTCATATAGACTATGGGAGATAATCGTCGACTAACTGTAGGGCTTCTCGTGAGTTTCCGTTGGTCAGTCTATAAGTTACCTCCTTTGTCCATTGCAACCACCTGTTTCCACTAATGGGAATGCTCCATTTTCTCTTTATCTATAGCTTTGTCTATCAATTTCAATAATCATTCAATAGTTAATTTACAATTTAAAAAATAAGTCAGAGGGGCTTACAATTACGAGTAGATGTTTTTTCTATGTTTCCACCAATGGGAATGCACCATTTTCTCTTTATCTATATTTTTGTCTATCAATTTCAATAATCATTCAATAGTTAATTTACAATTTGAAAAATAAGTAAGAGGGGCATACAATTACGAGTAGTTGTTTTTTCTATGTTCCCACCGACGGGAATGCACCATTTTCTCTTTATCTATAGCTTCTTCTATCAATTTCAATAATCATTCAATAGTTATTTTACAATTTGAAAAATAAGTAAGAGGTGCTTACAATTACGAGTACGAGGAGTTGTTTTTTCTATGTTAGCGTTAAAGTCTCTGAAGAAAAAGAAGAGAATTCAAGAGAATCCGTCGGTTAGCGATAGACAAAGCAGACAAAGATAAAATGGAACGATCCTATTAATTGGAACGGGTGATTGTCAAAGACTAAGGGGTAAACTGATGGACTACCTACAGGATCTCTCATGGGTTGCCGTTAGTAAGTCAAACATACCTCCTTTATCGATCGCAATTACCCCCCTTCACCAATAGGATTTCTCCAGTTTCTCTTGTTCCTCTTTGTCTCTCACTTTGCCTATTAATTTCAATTATCAGCCTGCAGGATTTTTCAGATCTTCTGGACCTTCCTGCTTATACACTGGGAAAAAAAATACATTGGCTCTAGAGTCCAGACTCTTAAAAACATCGACAAGAAATATGCTCTTGATTCAAGCGGATTTTTGCTTAAATCAAGAACCAAGCCTCTTAATTTGAGCGGATTTCCTTTTGATCTAAGCTTAAATCTGATTGAATCAAGAGTATTTTTTCTTGTCGATGTTTTCAAGAGTCTGGTCTCTAGATCCATTGTGTTTTTTTTCCAGTGTATCTTGCCTTGCGATAATCCTTCTGAATGGAACACTGCATTTCAATGGAGCAAAATTTCTACCCACAAGTAGTGCTTTAGTGAGGAACCATTGGGCTCCCCAAACGAGAAAATTTTCTATCAGATTACACTTAAAGCTCAGCAAAGTGAGCAAAAATTAGTTAACCGCACTTCCTGAATTTTGCGCAACCATGCTTGTTCTAAGCAGGATCGGCAACAAAATGGAGACATTGTTTTTTGGAAAATACGGTAGAAGACGTCATTTACCGCATCGGTACATACTATGATTTCTTATGCATTGTTCTCATCGACTATAAACTAAGAAACTCTTCGTCAGTGCAAAAAAATCCGTATCGTTGATGCGGTTCTCAATGAAGGTTAATGAAAATCTCAAGCGGAGACTTCAACGCCGAGGTAGAAAAAACAACTAAATTTGGTGGGTCTCCGCGGGCTCTCTCAAATTAAAATCTCACTCCCAGATTTTATTCAAATACGTTTGGGCCAGTGAGGAAATATAAAAGTGAAAAAGGAGGGAATTGAAGAGAAGGAGATAGAAAAAGATGATTTAGAAAAGAGGAGAAAAGAAAAAGAAGAGGAAGAAAAAGAGAAATGAAAAGAGAAGAGATATACAGGAGTAAAAAAGGAAGAATTGATTTTTTGTCTTTTCTTCCTCCTCTTTCTCCTCCTCCTCCTCCTCCTCCTCTCCCACTCTCTTCTCCTCCTCCTCCTCCTCCTTGGTTCCAGGTTTAAATGGAGGTAAGCCAGTGTTGCCAAAGTTCTGGATCCGCTTCTGTTTCTAGGTCAATTTCTGAGAAAATGACTGATTTCCCCTAATGTAATGCTCACTTTGTTGATGGACCATTAGACACTGGGTCTGACCTAGAGGAAAATGTCATATATTTTCTTTCCAAAATCTTACATAGAAAACGATTGACACGACGGAAAATTCAGAAATCAACATTTGAATCAATGATTGAACATGAATCAATCATTTGATTCAGAATCAAATTCAGAATCTCCTGAATGGGAAATTCGCAAGTCCTCGTAACCCAGATCAAATGGAAATTCGTTTTTCCTTTTCCTTGTGAAATTTTGAGGAGAAAATATGTGGCGTTGAGCTTTAATTCATACCTTGCCCAGAAGCCCATTCTGCCGGGCACTAAGGAAACCCTCAGACGTTGCTAAGTTTTCTCCGATAAAAACTGCATTTACTGGGAAAATTTTGAATATTATTTTTCAATAGTTTCAGACAGTTTTTTGCGCAATTTAATCTAAAATATCTGAAAATTTCAAGGAAAAATATGCATAAATCTTGTCAAACATACATGTTTTATCAAGGGAAATTCGGCAACTCTCGAATGTTCATGCAGCGTTTTTCCTTAGCAGGGTAGTATTGTTTACGTCGCGATTGATGCGAGGGGTTTCGAACTGGGCGAGACGCAAGTAATCGGTGCAACTTGGCTGCCTGGCTTTTCACATTAAAAGCTCGGAAAGGTAAGCAGAAGGGGTATCCTTGCTAGTTCTACTGTCATTCATCGCTAAAAAAAGACAGCAATGCACCGCCAGAAACTAAGGCTGATGCGCGAATGCGGGCCGTGCACCACAGGTGTCGTGCAGCAAATTGATTCCTGGGCGAAAAAGAGATGAATGAAATGCTATTCAAATTGGTTTTGCTGCATGCGAATGTGCAAGAATCGTTTCACTGAGCTTGCGCAATCCTCGAGTGCCTTAGAAGCGGGTCACCGGAGACCGTTTATTATTCTTCTTCTCCTCGTCTATTTAACTGTCTCTTCATTTTTTTCGACTCCTTTTTTTTGTCAGTTTTTAGTGTCGTGTTTCAGGTTTTTCATCGAGCATTGCTCTGATGAATGATGATGGTCGTAAAAATGCTTTCATGAGCTAAGAATTATGGACGAATTTTGTGCATATTCCCTCATGTGTCAACACTGTTTGTTATTGTTTGTGTGTTTTATTTGAACCAAACAGACTTTAAACTTCTATGGACTCACACGTCAAAAATTTTTCAACGCAGCGGCGGCAAATGCAATCTAAGGAAGAACACCGCACAGTAGATCGAGCCAACGGGAGAGGTTGGACAAAATTTGGAAACTTTAAAAGCTTATAACTCCGTTTATACAAAACTTAAGGGCTTTGAAAGTGGCTCCATTGGTTTCTTCGTGAAGTTTTCTTTTAGAAGCACCCC
Organism: Bemisia tabaci; assembly: GCF_918797505.1. Lineage (NCBI taxonomy): Eukaryota > Metazoa > Arthropoda > Insecta > Hemiptera > Aleyrodidae > Bemisia > Bemisia tabaci. Next base: position 131,630 of record NW_027311737.1, on the reverse strand, counting down.
TCTAAATTTTAAATATGACGAAAGAGCCATCAACAATTACAATTTTAGTCAAAAATTTCATGTCCTACCTCTCTGATTGACTAGATCCACTGTGCGCCGTATGAAAATTCGAGAGTTGCCAAATTTCACCGGATAAAACGTGTATTTTTGAGAGAAGTTTTGTATATTTTTCCTTGACATTTTCAGATATTTAAGATAGAATTTTAAACAAAATTGTCTGAACAATTTGAAAAAATAAGTATTTACAATTTTCCGAGTAGATTTATTTTTAATTGGAAGAGATATGGCAACGTCTGAAGGCTCATTCGGCGTTTTTCCTTAGCTCGACAGAATAAGTGGCAGCCGTCGTATTCTGCCGTGCTAAGACAAAAGGCTGTATGAGCCTTCAGGCGTTGTCAAATTGCACACATTTCCATAAAACACACATAAAACACAAATTTCCTGGTAAACTCAGGAATGTATTTTTCCTCTAATTTTTCGGATAATTTAGTTTGCGATCCCACCTAAAGTCCTGACAATTTCAAGGGAAAATATGCATTATTTTCCCTGAAAAATGGAAGTTCTATCGAAGGAAATTTGGCAACTCTCGAGTGTTTTTACGGTGTTTTTCCTTAGCACGGCAGTATTGGACGTTATCCTTAACCGACGTTTTACCCATCCAATATCGTAACCATTTTTGCGCTTGAAGTCTCCACGAATAAAAAAGAGGAAAGAGAGGTCTATCTTCCTCTCCTTCAAGCCACTCCAACGGAAAGGTACGAATTGAGAGAATGTTGCAAGACCCATGCTGACCGTTATCTTAGTACCAAGAACTCAGCGACATTCTTAGTAATGTTGATTGAGTCTGCAATGAATGGACATGGTTGCGGTTAATACCGTAAAATTCGCTTTGTGGTTTGACCGGTCTGCCACGACGTTAAACGACTAGTGCAAATTTAACTTCGACCTAGTTATTTGGTCCTGCTGTCTCTCCGAAAAGGTTTGACTCAAGAGCCATAGACTGCTAAAGTATTTCGCAATCGTCTGGACACTTATTGTTGAACGACAACCACACGAAATAATTTAATCGGATTCACCTATTTACGATGTCGTTTAAGTTCAAAATGTCTTTTATTACGAGCCAACTCATTCAACCTTTTTTTAGAAATGTATGACAGTTATGCTTGAAAAACTCGAGGGCGACTTTCAATTATCACATCAGTTTTCATGAAACAGCAATTCAGAATTTTTTTCGAGAACACACGGAAAAACAGGAAAATTGAAGACAAAAATGTGATACTAACTTTGCCTCGTTTCAAATTTTATGAATCTGATATGATCAACGATGAGCTCATTCATAGTATAATATGTTACGAATTTAAAAAGAGAAAGAAAGAAAGAAAGAGGGAGAGAGAAAAGCACAGTTAACATTTTTGCATCCTCAATTCGGGTTAGCTAATTTGCTGTTTTTTCTACTCTAGCGTTTGAGTCTCTCATCATAAGAATAAAAATTGAGTGCAGCATTGCTTTTAGCGGTAACGGATCTTTATTGCCCTTCTAGAGTTTTCATACTCGACAACGAAAGTAAAATTGGAAAAAAAAACCTTTATATCAATATGGATGTTTCAAAATTTCCGCTCTTCAAAAGCAAATTAACGAGTACTTTATTTCTCATTTGATTTTTTGAGAATGCTCATAAATGGCTGGGAAAAAAGTATGCGGAGCTTCTCACATTATCGACGCGTGTTTTCTTTCATGAAACAATCGGCCGTGTCGTAATAAGAGAACACGAAGTCCTAAATCATCAATTATGGTTACAAATGCTCATCAAGTAGAGGTTGGCAAAATTAACACCATGATGACATGAGGACATTTGGAAAAAAGATCATTTGTTTTATTCGGAATCGAATGTATTTAATTTGAAATATTTTGGTGGAGAATATAGCTTTAATGACGTAAGGACTAAAATTGTCTATCCGTGCGTCAATAAGTCACATTTTTTCCATGATCTAACGCAGAACTCACAATTGTCAACCAAATAATCATTTGGTCAACAGAAATTCATACCTTCCATTGGACTAACTTTTGCAATCAGGAATCACAGGCTCATCCATAAAATCACCTTTCTTTATCGTGAAACTACAAATTGCACAAACGTTATTTTAAAAACAAGTATGATAGATGGGATGTAGATGGGACGATACAGGCGGGTAGATCCTTTTCTCACGTCTACTCTCCCACCCACCTCTAATCACAACATGAAAATGTAACACTAGTCGTAATAGTTTTATAGAAGCTTTCGGAATTTTCTTCTAATAAAGAAAACCTCTGAGGGAAAGTAACGATGTCTTTGGCAAAGAGGCATAGCCAGAGGTAGCTATAGAGATTCTTCTTTAATATCCCGACAATAGTAGAAACTATTATTTTTAGGGATGAAACATTTTCTGATGGACAGCTAGAGTAGCAACACTCATGGGTTCCTCTTGCTTTAAAAAACTTGGTCCCTTTCTGTAAATCTCGACCTGATTCATAAAATCGAAAGATTCTTTTCCATAAGATCTAAAGTGGATGGTTCCCCGCTGTTCAACGGTACGGTGAAATAAGGGAATGTGATCCAAGAATAACTGTGGAAATGATCCTTCCTATTTTATTATAACTGAGCCTTAATTTATTGGAATCCAGCCGTTTCAGCCATAACTAATTGCAATGGCGATCCTTGAAAGTTGGCAACACTGTTATTCCTCCATTTAAATGTACGTCAAACAATCGATTTTTAGTGAGACGGCTTGCCGCACTTAAATTCGATATTTTTAATAGATTTAAATAGAGAAAAATCAGTGTTGCCAGAAATGATCATTTCTAATTTACTATAACTGAGCCTTAATTTATTGGAATCCAGCCGTTTCAGCCACAACTAGTTGCAATGGCGATCCTTGATAGTTGGCAACACTGTTATTCCTCCATTTAAATGTATGTCAAACAATCGATTTTTAGTGAGATTGCTTGCCGCACTTAAATTCGATATTTTCAATAGATTTAAATGGAGAAAAATCAGTATTGCCAACTTGCGAAATCGCAACTGACTTGTTGCAGTCCAGCCATAAAGTCCGTCCGGCAACAACTGGCTCTACGTCCGGCTCTAAACGTCATAATTACGCGCTACGTTGACGTATCGTCATTTCCAGGCTCAGAGGCCAAAACTTCCGAGTGTAAAAGCCGTTGCCTCAGACACAGAACCCGGAGTGGTCGAAGCTACGGCTTCTACACCCGAAACTTCCGGCCTTTGAGCCCGGACCGGACGGTATGTCAATACTGCCGTGATAACGAGGAGAGCAGTATTGTGCAAAAATGAAGTTTCGAGAAAACGGGCTCTGAAACGTCTGACCGGAAAATTATATTGAAAGAAGCCTCCGTTCCTTGTCAAATCGCCTCCAATCATAGAGACTAGAAATCGTTTGAAGTATTAAAAAATCGACCGATTTTATTTCACTTAAATAAAAAGGATATTATTCATTTTCATGTTGGGCTAGAGTGTTAGGCAAGAGAGACAGTCGTATGCGCTATTTTCTGCATGCTTTCGTGGTTGCGTCACGTTTTCGCAAATCGAACACATTTTCAGGTTAGAAATCGGTAGAAGAGGGCGGTACTTTACTTAAAAGTACAGTTTTCATGGGCTCTCTGGAGGAATAATGTCACTTACGGCTGTTTTGCCTGAAACTGCGTCATTTTTTGCGCACTTACGGCTTCCTCATATGTATATGTCTCGTTTCCACACAATTATGATAAATTTTGCTATTTTAGCTATTTCGGTGAGTTCATCTAAAAGAGATTAAACTCATTGGAAGGAAACTCGATTTCGAAAATGTTGACGCTTACTGCTCTCTTCTCTATCACGGCAGAATAAAGCCTGTGATTATGATGTTCCATCGAAGAGTGGCGCATCGAAGAGTGTGACGAGTATAAGTATCTCGGTGTTTGGCTCGATCAGGATGGAAGGATGGATAGAGCAATAATTAAGGACAGGATCATCCAGGGCAGGAGAGCCATCGCGATGCTGAACGGGAGCTCTGGGATCAGAGCATCTCAAAGCAAACAAGCGACCGGATTATATACTCCATCGTTTAAAAGTATCGTGCTCATGTAGTGACGTGTGGCCCTATGACGAAAAGAACGCAAAGAAATGTTGAGCAACTGAAATGGATTTTGGTCGGCGATCAGCCGGCAAATACGAGACGGGACCGTGATCCGTAATGAGAGAATTCCGCCAGGTGATGAAGGATGAGAAAGATACGTCAACGACGCATGTCCAGCAGTTAAGCTGTAATGGACATTTGCAAAGAAAGTCGGAGGAGAGGTTGCCCAAACAAGTTTTGATAGGGTACGCACCTGGGCAGAGGCCGACGGAGGGAACTCCGATAATGGTTGGCGTCGGCTTTTTGACGAATGAGATGTTGCGGTGTCAGTATGCCCGAAAACCTCGGGAAGACAGGCAATTGTGGCGGTTTGGGTGTCGTAGAACGCCAGAGTGCTTTATAAGCGACTCGATATATATAGATTATGATGTTCCAAACCTAGGCAATTTCCCCTGGTGCAACGTTCGCCAGCTTCTACCACGATAGGCCAGCCATAAGAAACTAGACACGACCATTCCATCCAATAAGTTTTGCTAGGGGCCCCTTACAAGGATGCTTATATGCTAAAAGGAACTATGAGAAAATTTCCTAAATCAACACTGCAAAAAACTGGTTGTGAAAGCCGACTTACAGGCTATGTGGGCATACTTCCGTCCGTTTAGTGCTTCATAATACGGAAAGCGACCGGTCAAGCACCCGTTGCTCCGGCCATTGAGCCCGGGAGCAGTCGAAGCTAAAACTTCAGCACCCGGAACCTCCGTCGCTAAGCCAGGAATCGACGGTAATTACTATTGTCCATGCAGCCCGAAACTTGTTTTCAGTGAGAAAACTAAATGTGCAAAAGTTTAGACGCTCTACATTAGTCCCCCTTTAACTATTTCATCTCGGCCATTATCAGACAACGGAACATAACTCTATTTTTGAAGTCAAACAAAAGTGTCTTTAGAAAGTTTGAATATTTACAAAATTATGAATCTACAACATTTTATTCAAAATGTCTCCACTGAAAAAAACTACGGCCGTGGACGTCGTACCTACTGGCCTTTAATAGAACTACCGCCCGTTCCGGCTCAGAGCCGAAAGTTTTTTGGAACGATGTATAAGAGTGTGTTTTTGAACAGATAACTATTCGCGCTCACCTGTATACTTGTTGCCTATACAGCAAAATTGAAGGCTAACTTCAGATGGACGATGGCATGAGAGCACTGCTGTGCTACGGAAAAACGCCGTATAAACATTCGAGAGTTGCCACATATCCTTCTGATAAAATGTCTATTTTTGAGGAAAGCTATGAATATTTTTCCTTGAAATTTTCAGGACTTTTAGGTGAAATTGCGAACAAAATTATCTGAAAAATCGGTAAGGAAAATATTGATAAGTTTACCAGGAAATTGGTGTTTTATTCAAGGAAATTTGGCGTCGCCTGAAGGTTCATACGGCGCATCAGTGGATCAAGTCCACTAAAGCAGTCACGACCTATTTCTTTCGTAGACTGCGTGCTAAGGAAAACCTGTAGAATTTCGAGTGTTGTCAATTTCCTCCGATTAAATTTCAATGTTTGAGGAAAGATATGAATATTTTCACGAGGAAATTTCCAGGACTTGGTGCCAATTTGCGAACTCAAAATTTTGTACAAACGGAGTTATAGGCGTTTGAAAGTTTCCAGAACTGTTGTCCTACTCTCCTAGGAACTTCGGCACGCACTGATGTTCATCGGCGTTCTTCCTTAGCACGTCCAGTAGATGTCCAATCTAGGTCGAGCTTTTCGCGACCCAAAAAAAGCTCAAGAAATTAACGTACCCTGAAGTCGTGGGTGAATTCCAAGCTGGTCACGGGCCCGACGGTCACTAACAAAATCCAGCGGCTGAAACGGCGGCGCCTCGCGCGGTAACAAATCCAATCCGACTCCGCACTTCAAACGAAGAACCACATGGACGCGGGTCTCGACGCGACGTAATCCGGTGACGTAGGATCCAAGGAAGCTGGCAGACGACTGAGACGGGGTCCCCGACGAGAGCAGAAAGTGAGAGTGCCAGGGCCCGCGGACCCACCGACCCGGGGGCGGGGGATGGGGGGACCTGGCGGTGCGGGGGGGGGGGGGGCGGCAGAGGCAGCGGAGAACCCAGGCGAACGAGCGAGAAAGGAGTTGGTACTTTACGTAAGTTGGACTTGCGGCGTTGTCGGGTGAGCTTGCGGGACAGTGGCGCGGCGTGAATTGCGATATATCGATTGTTATGCCATTTAAACCTATGGAAAAAGATCGATTATCAGGGCGTTCGCAGCGAACACCTTAGTAATCGATTCTTTAATATAGCTTCAAATGGCGATATATCGATAATCGATCCTTCACGCCACGCCACTGTGCGGGAATTCCTGGACGCAGGTTCCGTCATTCTTGGGGCTTGAGAGAGTGCGGGGGTCAGCGCCGGGTTGCCGTTTTGCTGGAGAGTCTCTCACCTGTGCTGCCGTGCTAAGGAAGAACGCCGTATGAACCTTCAGGCGTTGCCTAATTTCCTTTGATAAAACACGAATTTCCTGGTAAACTTATAAATATTTTCCTTCCACTTTTTCAGATAATTTTGCTCGCAATTTCAGCTAAAGTTCCTGGAAATTTGAGGAAAACTATACATAGCATCTCTCAAAATTAAACATTTTATGGAAGGAAATTTGGCAACTCTCGAATGTTCATACGGCGTTCTTCCTTGGCACGGCAGCAGTGGCGAGGCGTGAATGATCGATCATCGATATTTTCCCCATTTAAAGCTGTATTAAACAATCGATTAAGGTGTACGTTGCGAACACCCTGTTTATAGATAGTGTTTCATGGGTTTAAATGGCAGATCAATCGATGTATCGCAAAGCACGCCACGCCACTGAATCTCTCACCTGTGCTGCCGTGCTAAGGAAGAACGCCGTATGAACCTTCAGGTGTTGCCAAATATAATTTTGATAAAACACGCATTTCCTGGTAAACATACGACTATTTTTTCCACAATTTTTCGTATAATTTTGTTCGCAATTTCGCCTAAAGTTCCTGAACATTTCAAGGCAAAATATTTATAACTTGCCTCGAAAATAAACATTTTACCGAGGGAAATTTGGCAACTCTTGAATGTTCATACGGCGTTCTTCCTTAGCACGGCAGTGTGGGTAGGACATTTTTTTAGTAATACCTACTTACTTTTACGGAATTTTGGCGGAGGGCTGCCGGCATCTCAAGATGATGCCGTCCGCGATGGACAGTATTCAAATCGTATCGAACAGGTGGGATTGTATCTATTTCGATTGGCTCAAACGTAAACGTAGTCTTGTAAGTCAATCGAGTGAATGGGTTTTTGTGATTTTTGAGTCTTATGCGTACCACATGGCAAAAAAAAGTTAAATTGTTAGGAATTTCTCATTTTTAGCTTTTCTGACTAAAATCCTAAAATTTTTGTTTGAGTTCAGGTATGTTTTATTGTTTTGGACCAAACGATTCATTGAACCACTACACCTTAAATTTCTGGGAAATTCATCGGTTTTCTGAATGAAGACTCAAAACGTAAGCTTTTCTAAAATACAATCATACCGCACCTGCTCTGCCGTGCCAAGGAAAAACGCCGTATGAGCCTTCATGCGTTGTCCAATTTTCCTTGGTAAAGCACGCGAATTTTCGGGAAAATTTGCAAGGAAAATACTTCCAATTTTCCAGATGATTTTGTTCGCGATTTTAACTTAAAGTCCTGAAAATTTCAAAGAAAAATATTCATAGCTATCCTCAAAAATGGACATTTTATCAAAGGAAATTTGACAACTCTCGAATGTTCATGCGGCGTTTTTCCTTAGCTCATCAGTGCAGTGCTCGCATGCTATCGTCCATCTGAAGTTAGCCTTCAATTTTGCTGTATAGGCAACAAGCATACAGGGTAGCGCGAATATTTATCTGTTCAAAAAACACTCTTGTACCTACGTCGCTCCAAAAGCTTTGATTGCGATGAATGATGTCATCAGGGCCGGATTGAGGGAGGGGCCACATGGGCTCGTGCCCATGGTGGCAAATAGGGGGCGGCAAATTTTGACATTTTTTTAAATGTAGGTACAACAAAATCGTATTCAGAAAAAACAATTACAAACGAGAAAAGGCGACAAAATCTCTCATTTCCTGAGAGTATAGTAATTTCTAATTTTGCCGTCTTTCGGTGATACAAGAGGCAGCACTTTCAATTAGTCGAGTTAAGAGAGAAACCAAACACCCAATAAAATTTTAATCTTCCGTCGCATTTCTAAGGCGCAATGATACAACTTTTTGAACTCTCCGGAATGCGTGAGGTATCACGCCGCAATTGAAGGCGTTTTCAAGACAGCCAAGTTCCGATACCCGGATTATCGTTTTGCATACTTCATACTTCGTTTTGTTATATTCCGTACCACTTGTTTATTTTTAATAATCGTATAAAAACCATCCATTTGCTTAATACAATTCTAGCTGGAGCGCACTTCAGCTATGCATTCGCTACTGCAAAATTGTCAAAGGAAATCGAAAAGGCCAGCGTGTATGAAGGCTATTTCAATAATTTGCCCTGGAACGGCGCGGCTCAGCGAGCAATGATGACGAGGACTTGAGATGAAAAGGAGAAGCCCTCAGCGCAGCGGTCTGCGTGTAACACATATTAGCGCCTACATGACTGCATGAATACTTCACGCATTGCGTCAAACGCTGTGCGGTCAGCAGCGGTCGTCGGAAAACGCATAGCGCCTACAAGACTGCATGAATACTTCACGCACTGCGCCCAAATACAGTGCGGTCAGCGCGGCGCGGCGGCCGCGGCGGAAGTTAAAATAATTAAACCTTAATTATCTATGTTTGTTCTTTCATAATTTTTTCGCTTAGTACTTAGAAATGGAAGACCCTGTCCACACAGAGATAGGTTTACGGAACTTAACTTTTGCGCAAAGTTCCGTGAGATTTTGCTAGTATAGTGTTGACCGGGCTTTTGCAAAAAATGTGTCCAACACGAGTAAACGCGTCTTATGCACCCCGCCCCCTTCGGCACGTTTACTTGATGGTTTTTATGAGAGTTACGGTAATAAGAGAGGAGTGCTTATTGGGTCGTATTTATCAAGAAGGAACCAGCGAGATTACATTGTTGTAAAAATGTTGCTTCTTCATAATTATCTAAAAAATATCTCAGAATGGCAAATAGTCTTTGCTTCCCGCCGAAGAATTATTAATTTTATAGGAAAACAATGGTGTATATTTTAATATTATGTACATAAATGAAGCATTTATAAACGAATAAAATGAGTTGCACGATTTTGAAAACACTGTCACCACGCTGGTTCCTTTATAATTCCTTTTTGTTAAATGCGATCCTATTATTCTATCAGCGACACGACAAGCAAGCAGTGCAGAGAGAGGAGAAATGAAGGAAACTCGTGATAACGATTTCTGCTATGCATGCTGAAAGAATTGAAAAAAGTAGATGGAAAAATTAGGTATTCTGAGGGTTCGGGCAGTATACGTCAGTATCACCAATGCACCCAAGGATTTCAATCGAGGTTGCGCTCAGAGATTAAAGGTGCGCAATTTCATATCAGGCGCCAAAATAAACTGATGAATGGTGCCCGCGCGGAAGTTTGACGATGCAGTGTGGAGAAAGAAGAAGTTTCATAACAAAGCTCCAAGTGATAAACAATCGCGAAACCCGGCTGAGAGACAACTTTACAGTGAAATCCCGAAGTTTCAGTCCGTGTGTTTCTTTTTTAAATTAACAACAATCACTTCTTAGTCGTGTTTCCTTCCAAAGATGTGTCCATGTTTCGTTTTCTCCGAGGTTTGACACCGAATTCGATTTTCTGCTCCAATGCGGTGCAAAGTATGCGGGAAAGAGGCGGGTGTTTCGGCCGCTACTTCGTATTTAACTTGTGTCAAGTGCAATTGTAAAGTCCATCAGAAATGTCTCTCTTCCATAAAACACATGAAGTATCCCATGATAATCGGTGACGTGTTTTATTTCTTCACCTGCAAGGGCTGCAACAAGAAGGATGAACTTGTGCTCAAAGTGAAACCAAAATGGTAAGGATCTCTGACCCCGAGCGCAACCTTTATACCTTTAATTTATAACGACTATAAAAATTGTACATTACCCTGTGCTTTTCAGAACTCATCATAATTTTAATAGCGGCTGGCTAAAGTAATAAGGATGGTGAAATTATTCTATCACCACTTCTGATTTGAGTAGAAAAAAGAGGTACTAGAGGTAGAAAATCTGAATAGCAGAGCAGACGAGTAGTCCCTCGTGTTTCAGCAAAAGATTTGTCAGTAAGTAAAGAATTAATGTTGCTGAGGTCCTCCCAAAAACACAAACCTTGTAGTTTTTGAACAAGTTTCTCATTCTAGGAGCAACCAAACTTGGAAACGATAAGAAAGCTCTGAACACTTACCACGCCTTGTGCTCTGAACACCTACAGCTCTGAGCTTATCCACTGTCAGCAGACTATTTTGTGTGTCAGCTATTTTTGCAGAAAATATTCAGACTTGCAAATTGTAGGTTTAATTATTCCTAACAGTTCCAAACTAGAATCAAATACGAGAAATTTCTAAGGAAATGGAAGAAAATGAGACTGCGGCCATTATATAACCACCCTATTAATTTAAGATGAAAGTTTGCCTTCAACAGTATAATTTAATTTGGTAATCAAGGCTGTGTTTGGACTGATAAATGTGTTCTTTTAATCTACGTACTGAAAGATTAACTTCATGGTTTTTTCACTAAAGAGAGAGTGCCAATATTCTTGTTATTTTTTCTTCAAGATGAAAATTCTTTGTTTCAGCCGTAACTTTACCGGTTATGTATGATTTTAGTATCATTGGCCAATAGCTCTGTAAGGGCTGTCAACTATCATCTTTATAATGAAGAAGGCGATGGGTAATAATTCTGGCCTTGAATATTACTTCCAATGAAGATCCACTATTTTTTATGAGAGTATCAATTGAAGATTTATTTTTTAAACTCACACTAAATCCTTTAATCAAGGCAATTTCATCAACTTAATTTTCCCTGTTTCAGGTCAGATATACTTCTTGTAGTTTTATATAGTTTACAAGAACACTCCAGCAATATCAGTAGAGATGGATATTTTCATTGGAAAGTGCATATTTGTAGCTTTATCAATGAACACTGGAAGTCTTTGTTTGGAACGTAAGTCTAAACAAGAACCTTTTATTATTCTTGTTTTAATTAACATAATATTCTTTTGGTCAAGTCAACTGACCAGCCTATCTTTTGTGAAAGTTAAAGATGTTGTTTTCATAACAGAATCGTTCAGTCTGTACCTTTAATGTCAAGAATTTTTCTTCCTGGATTTTCTTATGGTTGCAGGTCAATTTCAGTGCCCTTGAGTTCAAATAATAATTATGCAAAACTGAAATTTTTGTCACAATTGTCTATCTCAGGGCAAATTTTTAGTTTTAAATCCCTGTTTAAATAGTCAAGATTCTTGCATGCTAGAACTGGGGAAAGAAGAAAAGAGATAAATGTCACATCAGAGAACAGCATCATTCGACATAAATAATTTTATGTGGTGAATGAGCCAAGTGATGATGATACATCAGGTTGATGTGACGTATACATCTGTTCTTTTCTTTCCCAGTTCTATGAAAGGTAACAGTTTTTTTAAAATTTCAATCTGTTTAGGCCTTGTCTCCAAGGGACATTTCATGGGATCTGTCCCAGGGAAAAATCTCACTTGCGAAGTTGGGAAAAATATTGAGTTGGTCAATACTAATCACAGTACCAACGTAGAGTCCTTGCGGAGTCCCAAGAATGACTTAAAAAGAAGAAGAAGAAATTTTTTTGTGTTGTCAAACGGGGAAAAAGCCAGGAAGTTTCATTCCTACGACTCGAACTTGGGTAAAATCTCGTTAAGCGTCCCGTGGAGACAAGGCCTTAAATTCATGAGCAAAGACTTCAGAATTGCCTCAGTCTGTGAACACTGGGAAATGTAAGGGAACATGATGAAAGTGTCCGCAAAAAATTGTCAAATCACCTTTATCTACTTTTCAGAATGGGTTTGACGTTTCGCTGAACAAATTTTACCTTTAAGCTCTTTCATATCATGTATTTTTAACCATTTGTTATCCTTTCAATTGTGAGGGAATTTTGCTAAAAAGTGTCAGGAATTTTTACTTTCCAAATTCTGTGGCAACCCTGCCCCATGTTTAAACGAATTTAATCAAAAACTGGACCTTTTGTCATGGCCGTTTATCTTTTGGAAGAATTTAGGTTTTAAATCTTGGTGTAAAAAGTAAAAATTCTTGCTTGTCATGAAAGGCAATGTATTTTTAAAAATACAATCTGTGGACATATTAAGAATGAAGACTCATCAAAATCTTCCTTGTTTTTAGACCGAAGAGCAAAAGAGGACCCAATTGGCGAGCAACAGTCACCGGGACCTTGGATCACTATCAATCATATTTCAAATCTCGAGAATCTACACCTGGCTGGTGGAAACTTACTCATGCTTACTGGCCGCAACGCGTTATTGAAATTTGTAAGTGTCAATCGGTTGTCAATTGAAATTTTGTCTTTTAACAACTTGGCGTTATTATTTCAAGTTTCATGACAAGATTTCTTTTTCTTTTGCCAATCAGATTTATTCATTCAAATTCTGTAAATATTTCTCAATCAAACGCATTCGTGTAAAAGATATCTAGCTTCCTGCAGAAGTGCATGAGAAGTCCCTGGTAAATAGACTTCTTTAGTGTACATTTCTTCGAGGTTAATTAAAATCAGTGAAATTCGAAATTATTAGGGTGAGTTCTTCATTTACAGAATTTGTCTTTCTTGAATGAATCTGGTTCAATGGAATTGAACCAGAAATCTTACAAGTTAATTTATGGTTGTTATTTTGGGTACGCAAGTGAGTTGCATTAGGTAGCCTAGCAAGGAGTCACCCAATAACTTTTTGGATTGATTATCTCAAAGAAAATTCAATGAAGTGAATTGCTTTTCAGGAAAAATTTTCATTTACTGTTGCCTTAGCTCAATTTAGAGCTCAATTTTAGCTCAATTTGATGGGGGAAAAGAAGAAAATGTAAGTAAGTAAATTGTTAATTTTTTCTGTGCTCAGGTGAGAAGAAAAAAGCACCTGAACTGCTGGAGCCCCCATTTGAAGATGGTGAAAAGAAGGTCAGGCGTAAAACAGCATCAAAAGTTAAATCTGTAAGTTATCTCCACTTCTTTAGAATCCATCCTTCTAATCACAATTATTACAATTGCAGAGGTGCTAATTATTGTCACCGGTGTGGTCGAGACCAAAATGTGGCGACTGATAAAGTTTATTTCCCCCCTTCTCTTTTCTATTCTTGGACAGTGGACTTAGCTCTCCTGATCAAGTCGTTAGGTTAACATTTTTCCAAAAACACAGTGAGTTGTAGAAAAATGCCTTTACTCAGAACAATTTACACTTCAGTGCAGTTGCCCTTATTCTGTCTTGAAAAGAGCATGAAAAGATAAAAAAAAAATAAAATTTTGCCAAACTAAGTCTCATTTTTTTTTTACCTCATCTTAAAACTGTACTTCACTCTGGCACTCTTCTCTCCGCACTCTAGGTGAGAGGCTTTTTCTGGTGCTTCCTGAGTCAGTTGCACTTTTACAATAGGATAATTTTAATGAATCATAGAAAATGTGCGTTTTTCCCAAAATTTTTATTTGAAGTTCTTATATTTAAAAAATTTGCAATGCTTACGCAATGCCCCTTGAATAATTAGACTTTATACATGTATGACGCGAACAAAATCGAAGATGGCTGTTTTGATGTTTCTTCAAACCTGTATCAACTGTGGTACAAATTTTGCAAAGTTTTGAGAGGTTTTTAGAAAGACTAATGATTTTCAAAATTAGTTTGCCACTAGTGGCAATTCTGTTTTAATCACAAAATTCTCTTTCAATTGAGACAAATTAGTTTTGTAATTTTATGTTGATACTGCAGATATCGAAGTAGCAGAATGGTGGAAAGTGCTAGGTCCACACTATTCTGGAGGGAAATCAAGGCCAAAAATTACCATTATTGCCAAAATTGTGCCAAAATTTCCCTGTAGATAAGTGTGGACTCAGTCCAGTGCTTTCTACCACCCTGTTATTTACAGTATTCGGGCTAAATTTTCTAATGATTTTTTTTCCCGCTTGTCATATTTTGTAAGTATGAGTTTTCATGGATATAACAAAATTTACCGTTAATTACTTCTATGTGATCTTTTTTTCCATTGATAGACTCCGAAAAGGACCTCTAAGAAAACACCAATAACCAATAACAAAGATGATGTTCCAGAAACAAATGGTTTTGACTCTGACGACCAGGTTGTAGAAGGAACAGTAGCTATGACATTAATCCCTAATCCACCGCATGAAAAATTGTATGATCATCACTACTGCCGCCAATACTTAGTTCCTATTAATGCAAGGTAACATATCTATTTTTCAGATTAAATACGCATGCTTAGCATTAATTCTCATCTAGCTCATGTCTCTTGAGAGGGTTTTTTAAAGTTTCCCTGCTGAAACAAATTGATGCTAAAGTGTGTGCTAAGTGTGTTATCTCCGTTGTGATGTATCAGAACTTCTGATTCTATTTTATTTTTCAAAGAGAAACAAGCCAACTTTATAGCTTGAAATTCATACAGAATATTCTGCGTTCGGAGAAGAAAAATCAGTAAAACTTTTAACAAATTATGTTAAGACTAGCTTTCCATCAGCGGCGAAGCATGAATGATCGATTATCGATATTTTCCCATTTGAAGCTATGATAAAGAATTGATTATTAAGGTGTGCGTTGCGAACACCCTGTTATCGATCATTTTCCGTAGGTTTAAATGATATCAATTGATATATCGCAAAGCACGCCACGCCACTACTTTCCATCGAGAAAATGAAGTGTGACAATATTTGTAATGGTTTTTGTTTCGTGTTAAAAACCTGCACTTACACTCTGAAGACGGCGTTCAGCAAATTTGCGCATCAGTGGTATGTCAACATAGTTATTGTATTTATGTGATAAAAAAGGAATTTCATGTATCTAGGCCGGATTTGTATTACTTTTTTATGGAAAAAATAATAAATAATCAATGACTTAGCAAAAATTTTAGATAATGATGATGTAAGAGTATATATTCTGCAATTACTTTGTCGCATTGCTTCTGATTTTGAAGACTTTGATTGCATAAATTTTTCAGTCTCCGATCACACCTAGTTTTATTTCAAGCCTCATTCATTTCCATGGTACTTTTCCACTTGTTAACGAGTAGTTTTTCATCTCATTCCAGACTTTTACAAAATGGAGGGAATTACTATAGAGAAGACCCATCCGAATCTTTCAATATTCCAACATCTGAAAGTTTACCTATTGAAGCAGGAAACACTGGCCAAGTAATATTTTTCTTCTCCACCTTTTTTGTATCATTCATTTAGAAGTTTACGTTAGTCATAGGTGATTGTATCGTGATAATTTTAACTTTAAAATAAGCAAAAAATTCAGCTCAATTTTTTCACGCTCCTAAGGTTTTTGCTGTTGTTTTTCGTCCTAAGAGAACAATTTATGGAGGATTGAGGTTTACGTCTCCGTAAAAAAGAACTGAAAAATCCCCTCAGCAAAGAACCTAACTCCATCAAGGACTTAAAATAAGCAAAATTCATTATTTATCATTCAATTTCTCTACTCTACTTAAAATTTTGAATAAAAATTTTTTTTTCTCTTGACATAAAAATTGATGAAGGTAATTATGTACGGTTTTAGAAACTCCTCAATTCAATAAGCTTCAAGAATAGCTGAAGTTGAAAATGAAATCTATTCAAACGTCGAAAATAAATAGTTGTTCACTTATTTGTTGCTCATGAGCAAATTGTATGTGTCATACTCTCTCTCATCCATTATCATGCTCGAATTCACCCTCATTTCATTTTGTTACTGAAAGATTAACTTATAATAATACTGTAATTTTTGTTCGTTCAGGCTAGCAATTCCTTCACTTACTCCAACTTCTCCGAACGATTAACGGAATCAGAGATTCCTGCCTTATTAGCGCAAGTGAGAAAACCTGTTCGGACACGGAGAGCAAAAATTTCGAATCTAGAAACTCTTCTCAATAGTATTGATGAAGAATTCCCTTCGTAAGTTGATATCTTGTCCTGAATGCCCTATACTCCTTCTGGCTCTCTTTTTTCCTCTTACGTCAATAAATTATTGTGCAATAATATATCTTGATCATTCTGGACAAAATCCCCCGTCAGTGGATGATCCATCCCATTTGTTGATTACAAGAAAACAAGAATTATACATATGTAGTTTTAGTGAAGTGTCATTGTACTGCAAGATCGTTGCTTTATTGTCAAGAAGAAGCTTGGAGAGTTTCATAAAATGAAAAGCCTTAAATGTTCAAGAAACTGCACCTAATCATCTATATCTGACCGGTAAAGTTTCCTCGATTTGTGATTATCCACAAGAAAAATGGATCGTAGTTTTCTAATGTAAATTTTTTAATGCAATGGTTTGTAAAGTGGAGGGCACTGTGGTATCTGCTTTAAAACAGGGATCTGGTGCAGTCGTTTTTTCTAAAGTAATGTCTACTGCTCCATAAGAATTCTTGATGGGGTTCCTCTTAAAAAGATACTAAGGATACGCTTGTGACAGTGAACATAAAGTGAAAAGATGGCAACAGGTTTTTTATGAAATGAAATAATGTCAACGCTCTGAGGGGCTTGTGGTGGTTAAACGTTGCAGAGCGTCAAAGAGCGCTGTGAAATCGGCTTCCCATCATAGCGGCATTCATTTACAATCATAGTATGTCAGTATCCCTCTTTGACATATGATTTTTCCCTCTCTCGGATGATGTAAAAACCACATTTCATCAATATTTTTGCTCTTGAGTATATTTCTATAGTATATTTGAGTATATGTGTGTAGTATAAATGGTCTTTTTTCAACCAACAAACTTCTTTTAGGTTGTGCAATTTCTCAGAAGAGGAAGAACATGAATTACTTAAACGGATTTACAAAGTTACTCGCATCATTCCCAAAGCAGATAAGTACAAGGTTCTGAGGAAACTTTTTCGCATCTTAGACCTACGAAGATTTAGGCGGATGAATGACGTCAGCATGTTATCCTCTTCGGACCCAATCAGTGATGATTTAGTCGAAGAAATGCGGAAAAAAACCCAGGTAAAGGAATTTATATCAAGTTTTCCCATTTTATAAAATCATTGATCTCTCCAAAATATTTTCAGTTAAGCCAATTAACCCATAAACATACAAAATTACCTAATATGTTTAAAACTAAATTAATGAGGTTCTATTTTTGCCCTTTGAAATTCCATGTGAATGTTCCATAATTTATATTTTCAGTGCACAACATTTTCAAGAAACTAGGTTGTGCTCTTCATAACTTGGTATCGTCAAGTATCAGTTTTTTGGTAAAAAAAATTAGATTGAATTTGAACCCAAGTTTCAATTAGAAATCTCTGAATGTCATCCAGTACCAACGCACTAAAGTGGCTCATAGCATCATTTTCCCACACACACATATCTCACAATCCACAACCTCAAGTTTTGACTTGCTTGAGGTGGGAGACCAGTGTGATCTTCTGTGTGTGTTGTGTTGTTCTGTTCTGTGAAATATTTTCTATTGATCTTCTCTCAATAAGGCACTAGACAAGGTATGAACTGGAACCCTCTGTTACGTAGAATCTGCTTAAAATTTTGCATAAAATATGATTCACGTAATGAGAATTTCGAAAATCCTCTCTTAAGAAGATACGCGTATTTGTAAGTAATAAACATTACATTAATGTCGAAAATACTATTTACTTTATTTGCACAATTTGTATTCCATTTGATCAGTGTTCATAAGTTCATGTTGACACCCTGTGACCCTGCTGAAGAATTGGTTTCAAACTTTCCAACGCAAGAATTACTTTCAACGTAAAATGGTTAAAGTGAAAAATCGCGTAGCCTCATATGCAATAATGGTATAGACTTCTTACCACACTTTATTTTCCTCTACAAAAACTAGTCAATGTAATTTCTCAAAAATTTCCTCGATTTCTTTTCTCTATCAGCAGAATATTCTGTATACATTTTAAGGTCTAGAGTTGGCTTGTTTCTCTTCAAAAAAATAAAATTGTAGTACGAATTTTGACACTTTCACCCTTTGGCCTCCAAAATAACAAGGTGCCTCAATTCATAACTTGTCTAGTGACCCATTATTGAAGCTGTTACTGACATGAGCATTTTTTTACTTCTTTGCAGCAAGACGCCCTCAGACATTTTGAAACAGTGCACACGGATGAGTCCCATCCAAACTGGTTTAAAGATGGAACCCAATGGAAAACATACTCGAGTCCTTACACGTCCAGGTAAACTTACACTTTTTGATGGGAAGATGTAAAGACGTGAAATGTTAGCATTTTTCAACAAATTTACCTAAGAAATTATCAGGAAACCTACAATTTAACCAAAAATTTTTTTCCTCTCCTCATTTCTGTGGGGTTTCTTTCAACCCTGTTCACTAAAAATCCCGGTGGCCAACTTGAAAATAAGCTTGTGATCCATCTAGCACTGATGGAATTGTGGGCCCTCGCTGTTCTTGCATAACTAAAGAAATTGATTGAACGTAGCACAAACAATTTAGAAAATCTCTGTAAAACTGGAAAATTCTTGAAAAAAGAATTGTAAGGGCGATCGCTTTTTGAATAAGATGGGAGCACATTGCAAGTCACACGACCATTATGAAGTCAACTGCGTGGGTCTTCTTTTTCAAATTAGCTATTCAGTTATTTTATCACCTAACATTGATAAAATTACAAACCTGTTTCATATCTGTCTCTGAGGACTTCATTCTATGAGACTCGTGCATTTCAGTGAATATTTGTGCCAAATGTTTCCTTTCCTTGTCAGTATGAAGTGTCCAAGAAGATCTTTCATAATTTGCTTTTTTCTAGACTTTCAACTTGTCCAATTCCTTCAAAAAAAGTTTAAATGTTGTAATTTTAAAAAAGTTGCAAGTTCTTTCTGCTCAATATCTGGCGTTTTGTTATAGAAGGCAGTATTTTATTTAAAAGGCAAATTTCTTTTTCCTTTTCAGTATGGTTTTTATGAGTTTTAACTCACAATAAATGACTTCAAAACTTGCACAATGTTAAATTCTTAATTTAAAAAACACTCCTTCTTGTTTCAATCAGAAAACCTTTGCACCGAATATGATTCTATTTTCTAAAGCTGAATATGGTTGGTGTCAATCTACATGAAATAATTACTTGCAGTAGTCAAAAGCAAAATGAAGAAAATTTTTCAAAGTAATGTCAACTTGATATTAAAAAGCTTCACACTTATTATTGATGATAGGAATGCAACTTCATATTAGTGCGCATCAGCCAACTTAACGGCCCATGATTTTGAAAATTCACATTATTAGGAGATGACTTTACAATCATGTGAAAATAAAAATCCCTCTCCGCGCTTACGGTACGCTTTTATTTATTGAACTCAACATTTTATTTTCAGGGTTTTGAAACCGCTGATATTCAGGGACAACAGCATGAAACCAGTGTGGCTGAAATTAATGGAAGAAATTAGGCATGCTGTGTTCTTGAAGAAACTTAAATCAGCGGACGGGTCTTCGCAAGAGAACTTGAGTTTTGAATCTTCAGATACATCAATAGACTATAGTTATGTCAGCCCCCATTTTCTACTAGCGTTAAATTCTCTGTCTTGTCGATTTTTCTGGCCTGGAATTCAGTGTAAGTTTACTTTATTTGCGTTTCTGATACTTTACAATACTTGCGTTCTTTTGCAATATATCTTGTTTCAGGTTTAAATCTTCAAGTCTGTTGCAAAATGTATCAAATCCTCACTAGAATCAGCGTAGTTAATTCACTTTAAATACTAATGGAAACAGTGTAAACTCATAGTTTTTCAGGATATTTAATGGTGATCACTTAGTTCCCCAATAAAGCTAGCACTTGATTTATTTTCGCAATGAATAGAACAATGGTGTAAGAGAATATTGATACGAATACTCTTCTCAAGAAAATCAATTAAAGATTCTGTCTGATAAGTTATTCTCTTATGAGGATCTGTGTATTGCAATATCGTCACACTTGGTCAACTTTTAATGTCTATTAGATTGAGGCAGTAAAGTCGCTTGCAAGCAGAAAGTAAACAGCTGCAAATAACGTGAACTGCTAATGTGATGTGTATGAAATTTTTCTCATCAAAAATGCGCTGTTGGACTTAATTTCTCACCCTGTCTAAAGTAAAGGCAAATCTAGTATTTTTGCACAGCAAGTTCCTATCTTTACATGTCTGTTGAGGATTTACGTCGTGCTGTAGCTATTTTTCCTGTCAATAATTTTGTGTGTGCATGTATTTTTACCTCACTTAATCTCAAACTTGATCTATATCATTTCAGTGCTCGAGTGTCTACATTATCCTGATTTTACATGTGTAGCAACCTACAAAAAATTAATAATAGGATTTGGAGTCATGATACCCAATCTGGATGTCAATGAAGCGTATATTACTTATCTTTTTGTCCGGCCCTATTGGCGCAAATGCGGTATAGCCACATTTATCATCTATCATTTAATTCAGGTTGGTGCTTTCTTATATTCCGGAATAATTTGTAATCAGATCCATTTGTTGATGACTTATTTCATTGAAGGAGGCTCTTCAAACATATATCAATAAAATAATGGTCGAATTATTCCTTTTGCTAAATTTGATTAAGAGAGGATCTACGTTGTGGGAACCAAATTTTTCAAAAAGTGTTAATTTTAGTTTTATACTCTCAGCCAAAAATTTGGTTTGAGTTTCCAATTGGGAATGCCTTCCGAAATTTCTAAAAAATAAAAATTACAACGATTCAGTTTCTATTCTTTTTTCTTTTAATTAGAAGAGGCCAAAAATTGTATTTTAATTAAACATTTTTTAACCCAAAACATGGCCGATGAAGAATTTATCTCAGAACTTCAGTTTTTCATTGCAAACTCTAGACCACGCTACTCCAGTATGTTTGGACATCGTCATTTGTTTTTTGTGCCAAAATCTTTGGGGAAAAATCCAATGGGACAAGTAACCTAAGATCGTGCTTTTCAGCACAGATATTACTTTTCTGGTGGACAGTCAACTACATATTTGGAAAAGATTCTTCTCAAGGCTTTGTAAGTATGGTCAATTATGGAAAATAATGAATTTGTTCTTAAGAGATTAAGCCTTTATGTGATGTTATCTGTGCAGAAAAAATTATTAAATTGAATTCTTGCATTTATTTTCAGAGTTGTATGGGCAAGGACATAACCCTACATGTATCAGCTGACAACGAAGCCATTTTTCTCTACCAAAAATTTGGTTTTAAAATTGAAGATTACATATTGAATTTCTATGATCGGTACATGCTTTTAGATTCTACTGAGTCAAGACATGCGTTTTTCCTCCGATTCTCTAGATAGTGCGGACAGTCGATTTTGAAGTTTCAGCCAATGAGATGAAACATACCCCTGTAAGATGCTTTTAGTCTCTCTTAATTTTTTTTTGTACCTAAACAGTTGTTCAACTACCTATCAATGCTTAGTAAAATGTTGTTTCATTATTTTTAAAATTTTTTTTTCCATCTAAGTTTTGTAAACAATGGGTTTAGTTGTGCTAGTCGCAGACTTGCGTTTTGATTGTTAAATATACTAGATCAACAAATTATTCGTAGATTGATCCGAATCTGTTCCTTTCCCCTATATAGCAGGAATATTAAAATTTGAACAATATGTAAAATGTTATGCAGGTTGTTTCCGAAGTGTAATGCCGTCAATAATCAGAGTTTCCTTAATATGGATCTTCATTTTCAATTTTCCTGACTTTTTGCTCTTCTCTGACCCCAAAATGGCATCTTTCTTGACTTTTTCTGACCTTTAGAACAGAATTTCAATTAAATTTTCACGGGAAAAAAAAATTGCTGATTCAACAATTCAATTGCTAAAAACAGTGAGTGCAATGTTTCAACGCAGATTTAACAACAAATAAATGCTACTTTAACCACATTGTAAACTAATTTAACCACGAGGGTGGTTAAAGTAGCATTTTTTTGTTGTGAAATCTGCTTTGAAACATTGCACTCACTGTTTTTAGCAATTGAATTTCTGAATCAGCAATTCTTTTTCTTTTCCGTGTTTTTTTATACTAAGTACTGATTGCTGCTAAACTCAGAACAGTTTCACTGCTAGAGATTAAAATTGAGGAAGGAGGCGCTTAGAAGCTTGGCGCTCTATCAAATGGCATCGGCTGAAATTACCAAGCTGACACACTTAATACTCGTGAAGTTCTCTAACTTTTCCTGATCTTTACGAAATTAAAATAAAAAAGATACAGGCAAAGACCTACCTGATCAAGGCCATCCTTAAGAAAATAACGATTATTTAGCAATACTACCGCCTTAATTTTTGGATGTTACTTCTTTTATGTAATAATTATTCAAAGACCAAAGATTATTTAAAAATTTGTAAAATATTTATTGGAATTCTTAAATGTGATACTTTTTACATTTTGTTCATTTTTTTTTTTTTAAAAGGAAGAAAAAAAAATCATAATGAAATTTAAATTTTAAAATCAAGACATGGTAACATATTCAAAAATTCAAATGAAACAGCACAATAATTTAGCGATGAGCTTACTATGATACAGATTACAATGATTTTCGCGAAAGAGTATCAAAATAGAGGGGTGGGGGACAGAAGGTTGAGAGGAGAGAATTTTTATGCTTTTCATTGCTTAAAATTAAGTATCCTTCAATTTGGAGGCTGAAAATTACAACTTTCTATACAGCAGATCACGAATAAAAAAAATTGAAAGAAAATAAATAGGTGATGGGAAATGGTTTCCTGGTTTCTCTTTGAAAGTAAGGCAGTTTGAACTGAAGCAAAACTCCCCTTAATATTCCTTCCACAATCCTTTTTTATAATATCATAAAATCAAGTTTTTCAAACTTATTTAAAGACCAAAGAAGAATGCCAAGGGGTTTATAAAAGAATTTCATTCCACCAAATTTTGAATTACAATTTTTTAACATTAGGAACGGAGCTGATTCAGGAATAACTATTAATACCACCATGAGAAAAATGAAAGTTCAGCAAATCTTGCAAAAGAACTTGAGCCAAAATAGTTGCTGGTTCTCAACAACAGGGCTTTGATTGCGGAAGGTAGGAATGGTTTGTTTGTCTTAATGCCTAAAGTAAAAGAGAATTTCAAACTGGAATCAAGGAATGTTTCATAATGGTATTTTTTTACACATAAAATAAATTGCAATCAGAGTTTAAAATTTTCTGCTTTAATCTAAGGCTTGCTCTTCAGAACTTAAAGTTGCCTCCCAAAAATTTCCTGCCGGATGTAGTTTTTCTTCTTCATGACAAGCGAACTGAAAAACTTTCAGTCTGCACTTACTCTCTCTAATTTGGAGCTATTTGGTAATTAAAACTTAATATTTCATAACTTGGGATGAATATAGAATTAGAGAAATTAAAATGGCTCCTACAGGTTTAGCTTAAACTTGAAACAATGATTACAATCTTGATAACATACACATTCTTCAATTTGAGATTCTTTGGTGAACAACTATTAATTCTATTAAGGAATGAACTGTGCGTTTCGGTGAAAAGCTTTACTTTAAACAGAGCATCATGATTTAGTGCTATCCTCTATCCCGTTTGCCTCACCGTCGGGAGAGGTTCTCCTTTCGTACACTTGGTAATTGTAGTGAAAACCATTTTCTTCAACCATCTCACTCGTGCTAAAAAAATTAAAACACAATGTTACGCACAAAATTAGAAAATGAAGAAAGAAATTTAGAATTCTTGTCAAATGAATAAGAAGTTCTTTACTTTTTGTTTGTCGATGCAGGGTGTCTAGCAATTTTCAAAACAAAAATTCCCTGACATTTCCCTGACAAAAACGGCCGAAAAACCGGGGAAAAATTCATAATTCCCTGACAGACAGAAAAAATACAAAAAGGGAAAAAATTCCTCATTTTTCAACACGTTTGAACTGATTAGATGTAAGAATTTTTTCATGTTTTAGGAATATAATGTTTAAAAAAAAGCAAAAGATATGGTGCCTAAATTTATGTGAGATATTTTTGCATCATTTATAAAATTTAAAAGACATCAGCAGAAATTCTGGCAAAAATTTCGGTAGCAATTTCTGCAAGAGTAAAATTTGCGAAACACTTTCCAGAAAATTCGTGTTTTTGGTTTCCCTGACAAGAAAATTGCTTGCAAAATAAAATTCCTTGACATGCCAAATTTTTGAAGATTCTCTGAGGTTTTCTCTGATTTCCCAGACATTTCCCGGTTGCTAGACACCCTGCAATGGCTGCACCGCTGCCATCAAATAACAATTGAGCATTGTCTGGGCGCAGCAAACTTGCCATGCGCAAATGTATTGATTATTCCTTTGCTACGTCTACCACAAATATGGAACTTATCAGAGCTGCCAACTTATCTGACGAGAGTTCTAACAATACTGTTCTTAAAAATAAGTTGAAAATATTTTTAAGTAGGATATGATTCAAAGCAAGCACATCAAGCAACTAAACTCCCTGGTTGCCATTACTACATGAATTAAATCTTAATGATTAATTTATTTTTAGAATGTAAATTTAAGTACTCAAAACTTTCAAAACCTTCTAGCATGTACCACACAGATTTCAAGACGCCCCCTCATGGAAGTGCTCTACAGAGAGCTAACTACTTCCCCTGAATAAAAATGTGGTCCTTGCCTAAGTGCATTCCAGCTTTACAGCGCTTATTTAAAGAGTTCAGAAGTTCTCAACATTATCATCTTTAGCCTTGAGGAATTGACGAATTGAAGATAAGCGGGACTCTGATCTATTGAGCCAGACACGCAGAACAGTCTTGAGGAAAATAATAATTTTTTCTGACTTTTAAATATCCAGAAGAATTTAAATTACTAGTTCTTAGTCCTACTTAAAAACACAAACACTTACGTTATGATTTGAAAATCTCTTGGAATGGTTGGGAAGAATACGTCACATTCAGGTTTCTCTTGAATGTGTGTAACGTGTAACTTGTGGCAATTACTTAGATTCAATGCATCCTGTAACAGAGATGAGATTCTTCAAATCAAAGAAGGGCAAAAAAATAGCATGAATGCATAATTAAGATGTCTTAACTAAAAATTACACAAAGTCCGGTTTACAACTGAGAGTCACCATGTTAAAATTCACTCAAAATAGATACATGCTGATAGGTGGCAATGTAAGTTTACAATACAATTTTTGGTCAATTCAGAATTAAAGATAATAATTTTAGGAGGCAATTTTGAATTCAAAACGACTCTGCAGAGTTTAAAATTCATTTGAATCCTTTTCTTTCCCCCAAAGGTTTGAAAAAAAAAAAATGTTGCTCCAACTATGACAACTTTGATTGACAATATTACATAACAAATTAGTGTCCAATGAAAATTTTACAGACTATAATCTTATTTTTATTCATAAAAAAATTCAAAATGGATTTTGTAAGAAGTTTTAAGGGGGTGTTGAAGCCTCAGATAGCCAAAATTAATATCTGCAAGAAAATTATGCCTCCTGAAACCTTCCGTAGAGGAGGAAATGTGATTTTCTAATTTTTCAAATAAAAAATTGGTAGAGTCCCCAAAGTTATCTCATGTACCAATTTTTATCTGATATGATGAAAAAACAGTTCTGAAAGTGATGACCTCTCTATGGAAACCTCGGAAATTTGAAGAAAATGAGGAATTTCAGCAGAAATAATGAGGGAATTACGCTAGTTCGTGAAGAAAGCATTCAGAATGCCCCAACTTGTGCACCCTTACTTTCAAACTATTCCAGTCCAGTGCTTACCTCATACACACGAGCACCGCCAATGATCCAAACGTTTTCAATCTTGTTTTGATAATTTTCTTCCAATAGCGTTAGTGCATCCTTCAGCCGAGGACAGACTAGGACACCCTCTCCCGCGTCTCTACGAGTGGCAAGGGAAAAAAGAAAGAAAAAAATGAGTTTCTGACAGAGCTCGGTAATTCTTTGTCCTCTAAAAGTTGACTTATGTACATCATTATCAATAAGCAATAACATTTTCAGCAAACCCATTGATAATAGCACAACTAATTCTTGTTAAGATATTTAAAAGTTTCTCTATTCTCTTTTTTGGGATATGATGGCTGACGACTTTGAGACTAAGAGACTAACTTTGACACTAACTAGACTTTGAGAGTTCCAAAACAATTTTACAAGTCTCTAAGAAGAACGCGAGTGAAGACAGAATTTCTTCGGTGTGCTAGGTTGACCTTCAGACAAAGATTAAGTGCATTTGTAAAAAGCGCAGAAGCTCTTTAAAAAATTATTAAATCCTTCATTAATTGGTGCCCCTCGGTTCTAGACTTGGATCAGTGAATAAAATGATACAGTTGAATATTGGCAAGTTGTTGGGGGAGGGGGGGGGGGGTGGAATTTTTTTCACCCATCTGATTTGCCATTAAGAGACCAT
Source organism: Bemisia tabaci (assembly GCF_918797505.1). Lineage (NCBI taxonomy): Eukaryota > Metazoa > Arthropoda > Insecta > Hemiptera > Aleyrodidae > Bemisia > Bemisia tabaci. The sequence continues at coordinate 104,977 of NW_027311737.1, read as the reverse complement.
AAAACTATCCAGAATTAATTGGTCTACTTACTTCAGAGTACTAGACAGCACCACATTCAAACGATCTTTGAGGGGACGATGCTGGGCTGGAATTGATTCCCATGTGTTCCGACCCATGACAACAGCATTCTGTTTGCTCTTATCTTTGCAATTCTTTGTTAGTTTGGCAAAGTTGCGGAGCTCATTTCTGTAAAAGAGAAGTGACGCGTACATGAAAAAAAAAGCTCAGCAATTTTTTTTTTTTTTTTTTTTTTGAGCTTCAAATAGCCCTCAAGGGCTAATCCCATTCAATTCAGGCTACCAACCCTACTAAATTGAAAACATGCATACGGGACAGTGCATACATATTTTCAAACAGGTACATAGGAATAAAGTGCATTCATTAATTTTAAAATCCAGGAGCTTAACTCATGGAAAACATGAGAGGGTTGTTGCCTCTAGCTGCACAGAAAAAACAACCAATATTCCTGCAAACTTGGTTAGAGCTCATCAATTTTGAAAGTTGTTCTCCTCTTCATTTCTAGCCTTCATAAGATTTACCCACCTGAAATGACACCTTAATACTTTTCTGAGGTGCTGGGTTTGCAACATTGCAAAATAATGCAATGCTAAGTAGTATTTTGCTCAAACTCAATATTTCTATACTAATAGAACTTGGTTCATGATAGGCACTGAGTTGCTAGATACGGCATGGTGATGGTTGCATTACTGCAGCAACACCTTTTCTCATCAGCTTGCAGGCAGGGTTCTAGCTGTCTAAAGTTCTCTAGCGAGTACTTATGCACTATGTGTAGTGAAATGGCGGCAATTTATCTTCTGTCGATGATCATGGAGAAAAAAACAGCCTGGACTTCCCTCTGAACAATCACTAATTAAGACTCGCACTAACTAACAAGAAAGTATGTTCATTTCATTCAGATTTCCAGAAGGAAACAGATGAATTGAAGTTCTCATCCTGGGAATTAATTGGTTATTTTGGTGGGACCCGCCTCAACTTTACGATTACGTATGGATGCATTGTCTTCCTGTGTCATAATCAGCGCTTCTGTAAAGGTGCAGTAATTTGATACAATTTAAAAAGCTACATCATCTAATTTCTAAGAGTCTGCATGCATCAGCATGAGAGAGAAAGAAAAAACTCACGGTAGAGACCAGGGTAAAGAATTTTTGAAACCTATTCCATTATCTGCAGTCATTGCGACGATGATGCTCAAGCGTAACGAAGACATGATGGAACAGCACTTGAAGCTTGCAGGAACTGATGTGTGAAAAATAAGAAAGTTTATCTGTTGGAGAAGTAGTCTGGGGCTTATCACATGGACTTAGACTTTTTAATCTTCACAACAACCGATTTATCAATGACACTCACTAGGAAAGCGTCGCGGTGTTTATTTGCATTGCGCGGTTTTTGGTTGGACTTTGGAGGTTATTTCGATTTAATCGTTTCCGGTTCAGTCCATTCATTCCGGCAGACGGAATACATCAAACCGGAAATGCGACCGGAATCCGGAATCTAACCTTGAAATATTCCCGCTCCCGCCAATTTTTGTGCACATTTTGTTTACAGTCCTCTTCTTTATCTGTAATGTCCATCATTAATTGTCTTTACCTATTATTGTGTGTCAATTTCGCCGTCAAAGTGATAGTGAAGTGCTAAACCTACTTTTTCACTTTTTTCCTCAGTCTACCCACCAGTACTTTCTCTCCTGCAGGTCTATTCCTCCTTGCAGGTTGACTTGCCCATGCTTCTGTAGCGCCTTTTCGCATCGCTCCTCTCTAAAATTTAGGTATCATATCTACTTCCTGTTTTTGTAAAGTTATCAACCTCGGTTCAGAATGTACGTTCAAGTCAGAACTATTGATGGTAAGCAGAAGATAACTCTCAATGTCTCTAAAACCATATCTGTTGAAAACTTTCGCAAGGAAGTTGAGAAGGCCTTTGATGTGCCGTGTGACAAGCAGCGTCTCTTCTACAGAGGAAAGCAGGTTCGTACCTTCTATTAGCTTACTTCTAGAGGACTATGTTTTTCCCTTTTCCCAGCATGTGTGGTTAGTATTGGCGTGTACAACATGATTGAGTGTTACCAGGGCCATGCCGTGTAATCAACGAGGTATATTCCTCGACCATCTCGGATTTTGATGAAATTGGACGGCTGCCAGTGGCTTGATCCATTGCAGTCTTAAGAGGAAAGTCTTGGGGCAACCCGTAACCAAAAAAGTTAACCCCAACCCCAGGCTGAGTTTAAGTAATAGGAGAGAGAGAGAAAAAAAATGACCTCATTCATATCTTAGCAGTACCCTTTTCTCGGTCGCACTTATATTTTTTTCCTCCTGTAAATAGGATAATCTTCATTGGAGAATCACTTGTGTACATCGTATCGCATCAATTTGTTCACTCCCATGCGCCATTTTTGGAAAGACTTGGTCATTAGTAAATTTGAGCAAAATGTGTTTTATGGTATGTTTATATTGTGAAAAATAATCAAACATTGAAGCTCATTTTTGCACCGCAACATTCAACCTCAAAACGTATTACCTTGCATCACAAGCTTTCAAATAATTTTTCAACTCCACCACGTTCTTTCTCAAAGCTGTGGTACTCAATGTCATATATTTCCTTTACTCGTGTTATTTTCAATTAAAAAGCATGAAACTTTGATCTTAAAATGCAATATTCATCTCCACTTTTGTTACTTACTTTTTTTTAATAGCTGGAAGACGAACACTCATTATTCGACTACAATGTGAATGTGAATGATGTGATTCAGTTGATGGTACGCCAAGCTGTTCCTGAGCCTAGTACTTCAACTTCATCAGAGGCCAAATCAACTGAAGTCGGGGAAGAACCTGCCGAAGAGGTACTTGAATTTTATAGCTTGATTTATTTGCGTCACCAATCTGATGTTTCTGAGCTGGAGGTGCTGCCTTTCAACGTGCTTTTGATGTACCTAATGTTCCTTATCCAATGCCTTAAATGAGCTCTTTAGGCAATGCTTACATTGGACTCCTTTGTAGAATAAGAATCTAACTGCGTTTAGCAGAAAGGAACCAAGCCACATCAGCTATTCCCAAATTTAACTGGCAATTTAATTTTTTACGTGAAATCAGTTGTGTGGATTTTTGTGTAAAATTCAGTTGATTTTCTGCATAGCATGAAGCAAATTCCTTACAATTTTCATAAGAATCCACACAAACGTTTTCTAGTAAAAAATTAAATTTCCCAGTTAAATTTGGCAATAGCTGATGTGGCTCGCTTCCTTTCTGCTTAACGCGGTCCAATTAATTTATAGCAACCTACATTTCCTTATTAAAATGGACCACTTGACAAAGTCTGAACTGGACTTAACATCACATGTTTTTTTTTCAAAGAAAACAATTCACTCAACAGAAAGTTAAGAAATCAACACTTAAATGAGGTTCTAACAAGTATTTTTAACAGAGATCAAATAAAAGTTATATAATACAAATGATTTTGCTGTTAAACCAATTTTAATTAAAAACACTCATGTATTGTTCCAGGAGTTGGTTTCCATACTTCCTGTTCTGTGATTTATATTCTCCTGGAAATTTTGAAGAGAAAATATGTTTTGTAGTGCTTTAATTCATACCTTGTCTTAAGGCTCATTCAAGGCTACATATTTCTAGCGTATTAGAAATCCCTGGAATCAACTCATGTGTGAGAAATTAAAATTTCTGGATCATAGCAGAATTTGTCAGTTTAAAATCTTTATGCTGGAAAAAGCGAAAGCAGGAAAGATGTGTATTTGACTATTGAAAATGAAACTATTTAGAAAGTTTGGTGCAAAAAAATTTTTTGCTACCAATATGTGTGATAGTTTTTTTCAGTTCTAAGGTGTTAGGAAAGTTCATCATCTAAGGTTCTCGAAGTATCCTAATCCCCAAATTCTTTACTTAAGTTTTGTGATTTCTTATCTTTTTCAGGAAGAAAAGCCAAGTACATCAACGAAAGTGGAAAGCAAGTATTTTAAGGTGAGTCACGATCAAGTATGATGAAGCATAATTAAATCACAAAATCAGGCCCTTTAATGAACCTCAAAATTCAATAGATGGCTTTAAAAGATCAATTTCTTCAAATTTATTTTATCACTAACCAAAAATAATCAGAAAATTCTTGGAAAGGTCTAAAAAATGTTAAAGTATCTATTATTTTGCTGTGAAAAGAGAAAAATTTCCCATGATTTAGTTATAATTTTTATTTTAATTAGCATAAATTGGCACAACATTGGTACAACATTGGAGTTAGCTCACATCATTCCTCCATGGTGAAGCAGTTTTTGGTAATTAATGGAATTTTGGCGTTGTTAAGAAAGGCTCCAATTTCTTCAAGGTGATTCATAATGGTTTCCAGTGTAGTCAAACTGGCGTGCAATACATTGCATTGGTTGTGTCAAATATCTCCGCAGATTTTGAATTCTTAGCCATGTAAAGGACAGCAGCCCCTGCATATGAGCCTAAAGAATCATTTGAAACCAAAAATTTGACACAATTCACAGAAATGAAAGCAGAATCCTGTTTGGAAAAAAACTTCACATTCGATACAGTCTACAATTTCTGTATTAAATTGCGAGGTTTTTTCTCCATACAGAATTCTGCTTTCATAACTTTCAATTTTGTTAATTTTTTGGTTCAGATAGTTCTTTAGGCTCACGCGTGGGGTTTATTGTCCATTTTGGGCTAAATATTCAAAATCTGTCAAGATTTTTTATATGATCTATACGCTATATTGCTTGCCATTTTGACCATGTCAGAAACCTTGACGAATCACCTTAATTGTTTCTGGCAATTGATTATTAAAACTGTCTGCCAGCAAACATAGGGTGCTGTGAAGTCTTGTGGATTTTATAGAGGACAGTTGTGTACAGTATACAACACAGTATATTAGTCGGCACACCTACAATCAAGTACTCTTAGTAATGACTTTCTCCTCTTCTCTTGGTCTGTTTTTGGAAGTGTAGAAAGTTGTCATTAGAGTCGCTGTAGGTTAAATGTATTAATTCTGATTTAGTTTTGAATGACGTGTTTTATTTCATACATCTGCTTTTCTAATAATTTTAATTATTAATTTTTCGTTCAAAAGTTCTAACATCCATTTTTGTCTTCCTTATTAATCTATGTCTCTGATTTTTTTGTCCCTGTAAATGGATACATGTTTATGAATGGCATGTATAGTTAAATAAAGAAATTAAACATAAAAAAAGTTACGATAAGGGCGCCCAACAAGAGGTTGGAGGGAGGGGATTGAAGCAGAAATGTTAAGGTTCTCAATGCCCCAAGGGTTGTGGTTCGACAGAGAGAGTGGAGGCTAGGTGTCAAAGAGCGCAAAGGAGTGCTACACAGCGACCTACATGTATGTAAACATAAAAAACCCTCTTTTTTTCAGATTGGTGATCATGTTGATGCCAAAGATAGCATTTATGGCGCGTGGTTTGAAGGACAAATCGTGGACATTATCAAAGTTACGAAAGACGATAAACCTAAGTCTTCTGAAGTTGATGATAATGATGGAGAGACAAAAACATCTGACGAAAATGAGAAGCAAGAAAATGAAATCAAGGATGAAAGCGACCTTGAGTTCATGATTGCTTTCAAATGGTAAGCCTTTTGTAAACTCATTTGAATTTCAACAACATAAAAGTAATAATTGGCTAAGTTTAATGAATGATGCTAGCTTAGTTGCAGTCTTGCTTCAGTCCCTGACCAAATGGTCAAGATTGCAGAGATTCCTAAAAAAAAATTAGGAAGTATTGGGAATCCTATTCAAGCAAGAAAACATCTGGAAATAGTAAAAAATTTGAAAGAATTAGGATTTTTAAATCTCTGTAATTGAAATGTGATAGTGCATACTCTACTAGCAAAAGTGAGTAGATTAACATCATAAAATTCATGTAAGCGTTTTTCTAAGCAATTCTTCATTTCATTCTTTCATAGCCCTAAAAAAAATACCATTTTGATTTTTCTTTCAGTTATCCTGACGACCCACCAGCTCCAATCAAACTGAATGATATTCGGCCTAGGATGTCTGTAAAGGTTTCCATTGATGATGTCAAAGTGGGTGACAGAGTCCTCGTCAATTACAACATAGAAGAACCAACGCAAAGAGGATACTGGTACGACTGTCTTGTGAAAAGCATCACCAAGTCACGGAAAAATCCTGAACTGGTTGGAACCCTCTCTGTAGGCACTGAAAATATTAGTCTTGAAAATTGCAAAATTAAGTTTACGGATGAGTTGATGAAGGTTGAAACAGTCAAGTTGATGAAAGATCGAACTGCAGAAGAAGAATCACGCATGCAAGATGAATCAACAGATTCACGTAAGTGTGATTAAGGTTTAAATTTATTTTGTTTCTAACCGACTGCATGAGTATTCTCAAGTCCTCTGATTTTTAATATTCAATTTATTTAAGGAGCCTTGTTTTAAGTACACTAAATTTTTCTTCGATCCAAAGTCAAAGCATTTTGTCGATGGGTTAAGTTAAGTTCTTATTGCTAACAAGGGTACAAAAATTTCTTTAGCCTGCGTTCAGTGCTAGTTTTACTGCTCAGTTTTGGCCTAACACTGTTAGACTGTATGGTTACGGTCATTTTCACAAAAATGAAAAATGTTTGAGTAAAACTTTCAAGCTTGGATTATTAGTTTAAAAAATAAAAAGCATGTTCTTTGATGTAATGTGTATTGCATTCTAATCCTAGAAATATCACTGTTTATTAGATTTTATCGGTTGAAAAACCTTTTCAATTAAAATCCAATTCAGTTTTTCTCAAAATTTTCTCATGTTCCATAATTTCATTTTTTACATTAATCCAATCTGATTTTAGGAGCTAATGCGCCTTATTGTACTCGGTGCAATGACAACCCACGTAGGAACTGCAAAGAATGTGGATGTCATGTCTGTGGCAAGAAAGATGAACCAGCCCAACAATTGATGTGTGACGAATGCAACATGCCATACCACATTTGGTGTTTGAACCCTCCTCTAGAATCAATTCCTGACATTGACGAATGGTAATTCATAGTTTTTCCCCTTGGCGTTCTGAATACCCAGTTTTTTTCACATCAAGTTATGTAAATTAAGACAGTCAACAGGAAACAATACTTCAGAGATACTAAAATTAATAAAATAATTCAAAACGAAAAACCATGAAAAAATTTATTTGCTCTATAGTAAAAGTAGTGCTGTTTTGCAGCACAAAATTTGGCTTGGAAAACGTCAACAAACGAACCAAAGATTTGAAGTTTGGAGCTCAAAAATTGAAGTTGAAACTTTTAGTAAGATCTTAGTTTATTGGTTTACGATTTAACGGATCGATTTGTCAGTCCCAAGAAATTAGACGAATCAAGGCCTAACATAAAGTTTCAATCTGTTGCGTTCAGGTTCAAAATGTTCAATTTATAATCTGCCCTAAAATAACTGTTTGATCCTTTCTTAGCAAAAAAATAATGTTCACTATCTAAAACTCAAATTTTGATTTTTCAATTAACTTTTTTCTGAAAAAGAATTAGCCCTCAAGAACTAAGGTTTCATCATTCATTTAGTTCATCTAATCCTATTCTACCTATTTCTTTTTCATAGGTACTGCGCTGAATGTAAAAATGATGAAAATGAGATAGTGAAAGCTGGAGAAAAACTTAAGGACAGCAAGAAAAAGGCCAAAATGGCATCCAAAAAGAACAACACAAGCCGTGATTGGGGCAAAGGAATGGCATGCGTCGGCAGAATGAAAGAGTGCTCTATCGTCCCTTCTAATCATTTCGGCCCAGTTCCTGGTGTTGAAGTAGGCACTTTATGGAAATTTAGATTGCAGGTATGACATATGTGTGCATGAATTGAAGTTTTTTTTTCTTCTTTTAAGAAATCTTCAATATTTTTAAAAATTTAGTGATACAATATTTCCAGAATTTTACTTATTACCCAATGCATTGTTTCCAATTAGTCGATGTGTGTATTAACCCTTTCCGGTCCAATGTCGGATATATTCGCCGTGAAAAATAACGCGTTTAGGTCCGATGTCGGATATAGTCGCCCAAAAGTTTGAACTTCTGTGCAGGCCCGATATCGGGTATATTCGACTGCTCCAGCAAGTGGCGGCCTCTGGTGGAGCCTTTGGAAACCACTGTCTTTGTTGACAACATCGCTGCTACCTTAACCTCACTTAACGACGGCCGTGGAAAACTGCCGCGGACCGGAAAGGGTTAAAAGAGCATTTTGCCTCGTTGATATTTGGAAAAAAAGTGTTTCTGTGACAAATCTGGATTGCTTCCAGAAAACCCTTGAAAATTTCTCAAAAATCTTTGATTTACAGCTATATACTTCCTCAAATACTTAAAATCCTTTAATTTTTTTGAAATATACTTAGCTGTATGAGCTCTTAAATGGCTATTTTAGAGGGTGATATCACATCAAATCAGCCACTCTGATTTTGCAAATTTTTGGCCTCCCAGTCAATAGTGTTTTCGACTTTAGGGGCTCTTGGGCCAAGGTGAAAGTCACTCTTAATTTACATGCGTCTATTTGTTGAGTCACAACCGGGATCAGCACAAAAATGACAAGAATTTTGTTCTCAACTGTTAGGCATCTGAAGCTGGTATTCACCGACCACACGTGGCAGGAATCCATGGTCGCGAAAGTGAAGGTGCCTACAGTATCGTGTTGAGTGGAGGTTATGAAGATGATGTCGACGATGGTGAAGAATTTTTGTACACTGGAAGTGGAGGACGAGACTTATCAGGGAACAAACGCACAGCAGATCAGAGCTCTGATCAAAAATTAACGAGGATGAATCGGTAAGATTTTATCTCTTTTAGTGACTGAGGATGTGAAGAGAAAAAAAGGAACCCATAAAAGGTGAATGCACTGTCGAAACTCCGGATAAAAAGCCATTGTACAATGCAATAATTACATCCTGTCACAGGTATATTTGGACATATTTCTATCAAACAGAACTATGTGCAGGTGGAAAAGATGGGGTGTGTTTGTTAGTGCTCGGGTCATAAGAATGAATGGGAAATACAAAGTACCAGTGACGGAGCTGCCACTGCGCTCCCTCGTTAATTCATGAGCCCTTGCCACAACTCTCTAGACACATGCCTACGGCTCATGAGTCCCGCACTTAGTTGGCTCACAGTTTCGTTTGCTGATTTGGAGCTGGGGGATTTCACGTTCTGTCAAACGGAACTAAGTGCACTGTGCACGAGCCGTGGGCATGTATCTAGAGCCTTGTGGATAGGGATTATGAGTTAACGAGGGAGCGTGGGGAGCTGGTGTTTTATATTTCCCATTCATTCTCATGGCCCGAGGACTAATGAGCACATCCCATCTTTTCCACCTGCACATAGTTCTGTTTGATAGAAATACGTCGATTTCTGATTCACTTTAATAAGGGGAAAACCGTAAATTTAATTGTGCAAGAGACCTCAGCAGTGGAAGAAGAATTCTATTTGAGGAGAGTCATTTTTTTAAGGTGGACTAAAATTTGATTTATTTAAAAATTGCAACTGAAATCATTCTCTAGGTATCATTAGCTTTGATTTTTTTATGCGTTGTAAAAACTAGAAGTGCAGAAAATGTCTGATCTCATGCTCCTAAGATAGCGGTAAACATGAGGCAATTTAAAGAAATAATAACCGGTTTGGTTTTTTTTTTGTATTTTTCTTTGTTTTGCTTCGCACTTGATAAATATTGAAAAAATCATACTTTTTACCGTGATATCCGGCTTTTGGCCACAAAATCAGACATCTAGTCATGAGGCAAAGTAGTTAGATTGCAGCAAACGGTCGGGTATTGAAACTTTCTACAACCGGGTAACAAACAATGAAAGTTTGAAAAATTTTGCCCAGCCGTTACTTAGAGAAAAATATAAAGACTTATTCTTAAGCCAGATAGATGATACAGTATAAATACAATTACAATTTTCAGACAATCGAATTTCACTCTACCACTGATCCTGTCTCCCTCTCAAGACAAAAGCATGTCGATCCTTTTTTGCTGGCCTCTCTCATCACTCGGTTTTGGCAAGTTGAGGTGGGAGAGCTGAAGAAGTATGGGGGAGCCAGAAATTCCTTGCATTAAACTTATAATATAGTTTGCCACCATTTCAGCTCAAGTGTGTGTCATTCATTAACCAAGATCATTACGGATTTTTCAGAGCTCTTGCATTAAACTGTAATGCACCTCTGAATGACAAGGAAGGCGCCACCGCTAAAGACTGGAAAGGTGGAAAACCAGTGCGAGTCGTTAGGAACTACAAAGCTGCGAAACATTCAAAGTATGCTCCAGAAGATGGAAACAGGTACAGCCCTAATCAGTTCATTATGTTTTTGTTTCTGGTTTTGCGTGAACTACAACAATCCACTACCCTGAAAAAAACACTTTGTCATCATTACACTGTATGTAAGTCTTCTCGCATTCGTTTTCATGACAGCTTGAGGTACTTAACATTGAAGGTAGCGATAAGCATTGACCTGCTCCAAACAAATGCTCATTCCACATAACTCGTCGCTCCTCTGACCTTAGGACGTACCTCTATTTCTACGTGAGCTCTGCTCTCCGTATAACTCTATGCTTTCTGCGGTCACGTGCATACATGTATTTACGCCCTCATGTCAGAAGAACGACAAATTAATTGTAGAGTAACAAGTTAAGAAAGTAATCATTTTAATGATTAATTTTTTGTGCTAAAATGAAATTTCTCTTCTAGGTATGATGGAATCTACAAAGTCGTTAAATATTACCCTGAGAAAGGTAAATCTGGTTTCATAGTGTGGCGATATCTGATCCGTAGAGACGACCCTACTCCAGCTCCATGGACCAAAGCGGGCAAGAAACATATCGAAGCTCACAACCTAGAAATGAAGGTCAGATTTATGCCATTTTCAGTAATTAGAGTCTGTTTTTTTTTTATTGTCGTTAAATTTCTGATTGAACCTAATTTAGTTCCTTGCAAGTGAATAAGTTATTTTTTGCCCTGAATCGAATACGTTCCAAAAATGTTGACCATCAAATTGCTTTGAAAATTTTGTACTTTTTATTGGCTCGGAACCTGTACAATTTTTTATAATGACTTGGTTTATGGAATTACATGAAAATAATTTTTACAATGATTTTTTGCCATCCGAGAGGACTAAATAGACTTTATACATCGCATTTCAAAATTGATACAACTCACAATGACAGTGAATTCTTGAGGGTTTATTTTTAAGTTAAATTGAAAATTGTTTGTTTCTATTACAGTACCCAGATGGTTACTTGGAAGCACTAGAAGCTAAGAAAAGCCTAGAAGGCCCAGACACACCCCAGAGTGCCAAAAAGAAGCGCGTATTGAAGGAATTGAGTGACACGCAGAGTCCTCCTGCCAAGAAAACCAAAGTGGCTGCGTACAAACTACCAGCTGAAGATAAATCACTCATTGATGCAGATACTCTTAATACCAAACTTTGGGAATCTTGCACTGCTCTTCTCTCCCAAGGGAAACAGGTAAACACCTGTTGCATGATTTCAGTAGCATGTATACTAGGTTACACTTTATATCTTGTTATGTCTGCTAATTCTGATGCACACACGCTTAGAGGAGTGTATTATGGACATTTCGGCAAGTGAAATCTCTGAAATGGCATATGAATCTGGAGTGACGAAAGATTTAAGTTTCTAAGCAGCCTCCTTCTCTTTTTCAATTCTTCGCAACAAGGCATATTTTATGTAATCTTCTATCCAAAATAAATCAAAATAATTTGATTATCATCAGCAATATGCTTTGTGAAAATAAAAAATATTTACGTTTCAAACTGGGAAACTTGGAAGCAGAAATGACCAATAGCATGAGCCAAGATTGACCTGAAAAATGCGATTTTGATCTTTTTGTGTCCCTCGTCATTGTCATTATCATAATATTATATAAAATACTTTTATATTTTCAGAAATTCCTGGACCAGGTGCAAGAATCCTTTGTTTGTATTTGCTGCCAAGAACTCGTTCATGAGCCGGTTACCACCCCCTGCAGTCATAATATTTGCCATGTAAGTATTGTAGCTTTCATTGATTTTAAAAATTAATTTTACTTTTAAACCACCAACGACCAACTTGATTTACCATGATTGTTTAAGGGTGTCTACTTGTCTGGAGGGGAACTGATTTTTTTCAGGGCAGCTGTAAGTACTGAAAAAGTACAAAAATCTGCAAAGAGGTCTAGAATTTTTTGCCTCATGCCCTGTGTGTTTTACAAGACAACTTGTAAAGTATGCACCCCGTTGCCAATTGATTCTTATGCATTTTTTGCCTGCTAGATCGCAATTCGATGGTGAAACTACCAAACCACGTATCTCGTTTGCGGTGTTTAAAAATCTACGCTCACATTTTATTTTTTAGAAGTAGACCAAATCAATATAATTTCTTGAAATTTTCACGGAATTTTCTCCGCACAAAGAGGAAAAATCACAGAAATGTTCAAGACTGGATGTTAAGTAGTTTTTCATTTAAAAAATAAAGTATGACAGGAACTCTGCGACGTCGCAAACCGAGATACGTGGTTTGGTAGTTTCACCGTCGAATTGTACAACCAGTTGATCTCAAGGCTGCAAATGAGCTTCACATTTCGCGACTGTCTCATTCTTTTGCAATTTGTGTATCAATTTTAGATTTTCAAAATTTTTCGAATTTCGGCTCATGAAGGTACTGAAAAAGTACTGATTTTTTCTGTTGAAGAGGTACTGGATTTTTGGGGGCAACATTAAAATTTTATTGATTACATCATCAGTTTCATCATTAGCCAGCCAAGTTTAGTACGCACCCTGTTATTCCTACTGGGCTAGAAAAAAATGCAGGGAAACGGCTAAATCTGAATGCTTTAAAGTGTGGTTTCTGCTAATCGCCAGAGTGTTAGTGCTTTCTATTGGTTATGTTCAGAATTAGTCACCAAGTAGTTTTGTGGAAGACCACAGTGCCTCTATTGCACAGCAGCACAACAAAAATGAGCTGTGCAAAACTTTAGTGTGACCATTTTAAACCGGCACAACCAACAAGAAAAAAGTCACTTTCACCGATTTGGCAGTGCATGTACTAAATTTGTAAGAAGGAGATTGAACAAAATTACAAATAAAATGTGTTTAGAAGACAAATAAGATGACATGAAAATGATAAAAGCTCAAACTGCAAAAACTATCTCATATTCAGTCCATCTTGTTCCGGAAAGAAATGTGGACTAAGTCTACATTCCAAACAATACAAAGACTTTAAATGTTGTTGAAACCACTTTCAGGAATTAAGTATTACCTTTTCCACTGCCATTGTTTTTTGGGCATGTGTCTCTTTGGTGCCATGGAGCACATAGAAGAACTTGCCGTTTTTCAAACAGCTGCTTTTTTTTTTTAACAAAGTAGAACAACTAATAGTTACGCAATGCGCCTTTTATTCGACACCTCTTATTATCTCTTTTACACTCAAATCTGCCAATTATATACCATTTTCTGCATAATCATAGCCAATTAGAAAGGATCGCTTGCTTAAACTGAGGTTATATTTCCTCAGCATCCAGCTTCTGCGCTACACATGGTCGTAACAAGTCGTGATGCGTAACAATGATCAAATTGAGCGGTAGGGTGGTAAACATGATAATGGTATAGACAAGTTTGAAGATGCATTCTGAAAGTTTGCTCCTAGCAATCGATCTTAATCTAGCATTATACTTCTTCTTATGTTTGCTGCTTTTTATGCCAAACTTAACATTAATTTTCCTCATGTTGCAGGGTTGCCTGAAAAGATCTTTCAACGCTAGTGTTTACACCTGTCCCCATTGTCGTGCTGATCTCGGTAACAAATACGAGTTGAAAGTTAATAAAAATCTATCCACCGTCCTGCTTTCACTTTTCCCTGGTTATCAAACGGGCAGATGAAAACCCTTTTTGCTCAAACATCCTCTATCTCAACTGTATGTATGTTTTACTTCTTGTTGCTTTTAGCCAATCATTGAAGAGTTATTTTGAGTGCAAACTTGTCTCTTGTATCCAATCTTCATCATATCATTCAACATTCAGATCGGAGCTATTTAAAATTTATAGCTCAAACTTCTGAAAATAGATGATTAAACGCCAATTGGTTATCACAAGTATGATAGTACCAAATAGTCTATCCAACTGAAGAAGCTTTGCGAGTCAGGAAAAAAGTTCACTTTAAAAAATAAGGAGGAGAACAGAAAAATGTCATGACAAAGGCCGGAATTTATAAGTTGCTCATTTTCTATCTTTCAAAAGATTGCAACTCTCCGACAAAATTGTTAGAAAATTATGAATTCTTGTTACTTTTTTTTCTCTATTTGGGGGTGTGGAGGAGTTTTAGATCAATTTCAGATCACCGTCAGAAATCACCTCTTTTTTCAATGCATGACAGTATGTAGAATCATTGGAAAAGTTAGGGACTGATTGTCTCATTTTAACCAGGGAAAGTCGGATAAAGTAATGTAAACAAGAATTCTTAAGGTCTGTTCAAGTCTGATTGATAATTTTATATCTCAAGTGTTCACGCAAAACTAGCGTTTTCTTTTACCAAGCACATTTTTCTGTTTTGAAATAATCTGACTTTTGACTTCGAACTCTGATTAAGTAGAAACTTACCGAAAAATTCCCATGCCATCTGTTTTTGACACTTTAAATAACTGCCTGTAATTTTCTATTCCTAATTTTATTCATAGTTGTAAGTTTCTATTGAACATTTCCATTCCCTTTTTTTATTATTATTATTATTTATTTATTTATTTATTGATTGATTGATTGATTCTCATGTATTTTATGTAAGATATGCATGCCAAATAACTTGTTCAGTGGAATACCCATGACATTTTTCTTCGTAAATGCAAAAATTTACCAATTTTTCTTGTTTTAAATCAGTTGAGCCTGAACCTGTTGTATTATGAAGCAACCACAATAACTGTTGATAATCATTCCCTCGATTTCCGTCCAAATTCGAGATAATATAGGAAACAAGTTTTGAATAGATAAATACAATTCTAAGGCTGAGCCTGTAGTATATCAATTTTTTTTTATAACTTGTATTTTTTTAATTTAAGTATATGAAGAATTTTAGGCAAAGATAATGTTTTTTGAACTCTTGAAGAGATTTCCATAGCAGTCTGTATTGCAGCTTTAATCTAAAGCTGGTGAGAATTTTATTTCAACAGCAATCTTTTATGAACATGCTTTCAACTTTAAATTCTTGGACTGAAGAAGAATTTTTAATATTAAGAATTGAAATGTTTAAACTCTGAAAGTCTCGTATTCTAAATCAATTTTTCCCTTACTGCAATCATTCAAAAAATTATTTTAGTAGGCTCTGGAGTGGATCCTCTCAGCTGATTTGTTTATTTGCTTAACTATTCCTTGTTTTTTTTTAAATCTTAACACTATTGTGTTAACTATTGTGTAGAAGGTAAAGGAAAAATTGTTTTTAAGTATGCATTTTTAAGAGTCTGTAGTTTCAATTTTTTTCTGTTCTGAATTTCTTAAATGCCGCTCTAAAGGTTTACTTATTGCCTGTGTTACTGCGTGAACTATTTTGTATTTATATTATCAATAATACCTAATTAGCCGTCTAATCATTTTATTCTGATTTTTTAAAACTGTACTTTTAGAATTTTTCATGGGCTTGTTGCGCTGGTTAAAGAATTATACTTTGATGGTTTAAGCTTATAGATAGACAGGAAATAATGAGATCTGTTTGAACATCAATTTTGTATGTCCAATGTTAACGGATAAAGAACACGATCGAAAACGTCATTCACCGTACCACTGCATGCCATTTTTGCCAGGTTTTTTCCACCTTGGTTTCATCTGCATTTTACGTTTAGCAACCAGTGCTAATGTGTGTCTCACTAATTGATGAATCCAAGGTGGAAGAAACTCTGGTATGGATGACATTATTTGCTTTGCTTATTGATGAGCAATATCTCTGTCCACACTAGACATCAAAACTTTGTGTTTGAACAGAATTCATAATTTTTTGCTAATCTATCAGCTTGAACAATAAAACACGATTTTTTGACTAGTGCGAATTACCCATTGCTTATTCCGATCGTATATTGACAATTTTTCACATATTTGAATTTTACAGGAATTAGCAAACTGAATTGAATCCCCCTGTCTCAGACGGTGTATATTCTACAAACGTGCTATTGTAATTAAAATTCGGTATCCTGTGTTTATTTTAAAGTCGAGAGACAAAGTGAATTCAAAGTTTTTTTATTTGAGCCAAAGAGGATGTTGTTTTTTTGTTTTTCTTTCAATTTTGAGGACAACATCAATATGAAATGAGACTGTGATAGTGTTGGCTCAAAGTAAAACTTTTCAAATCTCTTTGTCTCTTCTTTTATATAAATTGTAAATGTTTTGGCCATTTTTCCTTGATAAGTGTGAAAAAAAAAATAAAAAACTGTGCCCTTTTTGGTAGTTTGTTGCTTGACCGGTCAACAAAACAATGTTTTGTGTGAAATATTATTTTAGTCTAGCTGAATAAATCATATAGTTTCTCACTATTTTTCTCATATCTTCTCTCTTTTGCCTCACAATGTTACTATTATCCTTACGTTAAGTTTCATCAAGAGCTTGAAAATATCTTGAAAGCCACATACATTCTCATAAGTCATGTATTCTTCATCTTTAGGCTTCTTTAAGCTGCGAAAATCTCCCACATCGGCTATAATTTATAGACAGTAGCTTGGTGTGGTCATGTTAACACTAGATGTATTTTTTTTAAATTCTAAAACTATTCAATGACATCATATTTAGCGAATTTATGTTAATTTGTTGTGTGAGGAGTGAAAATATCTGCCTAGCTTTCAGGTACCATAAGCCCCCCCCCCCCCCCCCTCAGAGCCTCTGAACCATTTTAAGAAGTGACAGTAAATTTAATTTATTTTCCCTGTAATTGATTGAAAAATGCTTACACATATACAGGTACACAGTGTATACTTCTAAAGTTTGGAAGAGGCACTGGAAAAGCTGGTAGAATTTTCCTGTTTCTGGTTCCAAGCTTTCTTGGAGAGCGCTGATTTACACTCCCCAATTAAAGTTACTTGCTCTCATTTACTTAATAAGTAATTTTCTTTAAAGATTTTAATAATGCTGATGCAATATTTTAAATGTTCTAGGTTACTTGCATTAAGCTTTAGCCTCAGTATGGAATTTCCTCTAAATTTCCTGTATGATTTTTGTATTTAGCCGTATCACTTTTTAAAGAGCTTGGAAACAGACATTACAGGATAAAAAAGAATGTTCTTAATATATAAATCAATGCTCTTCCATTTTAATTGGATAGGGTGGAGGTATTTAAAGAAAAAAAGTTTAGAGTTCAAAATCTCCTTAATGAACCCCCTCCTCCTCCATGTAGAAAAAAAATTGTTAATTAAAATATTATATTCCATTCTTTAAAACGATATTTGTGGAATTGAAATAATGTCAACAAGGATTCTTCCAGTGCCATGCTTTAGTCTTATGTACTCTCCTTTGCGAGACTTTCCATTCAAGACTCAATGCTCACTTGATTGGCCTTGCAACTGGCCGAGGCACATTTTTTCACGTGACTGATTAGCATATAATTACCAGAGCCCGCTTAGCATTTGTAAACAGGATCCAGATCAATATAAAATGGTAATTTTGCAGGGCTATAATCACATTCCGTCTGTGCTCTTCGATATATTAGGGTCAGACTGTTCTCAACTTCGTTTTCTTTAGAACTCATTGTCATCTTGAGGAGACAGGATTCCTAGCAATGCCTCACTGTGCAAGCACTTGTTTTACTCTGCAAATACTTAAAGAGAAACATATGAGGATGAAAATTGAAAGTGAATTTGTAGTTAGCCCAAGAATGGATTTTAAGTTGAGGATTTTTTCCCATTAAAGCCTTTATTTTAGATCTTTTTGAACCATTAATTATCTTTGTAATTCATTACTGATTTTGTTCCATGCGTTCTTGATAATTTAGCTAGGATTTTCTCGAGGAGAAGATGAAATCAAACAAATTTTCTTACAGAAAGGAAGGGGGAGAGATGATTGTTAAATTTAGCACATACCTCTGAAAGTATTTATCAGATGATTTTACGTTCATTAATTTACTGTTTTTGAATTAATGTAGACTGCCATTTAAATTTGCATAAATTTAATACATTTGAATTATTTTCTACGTTTTCTTTTTTTTTTTTTTTTTTTTTTGAGGGGGCGCACACATATTGTAAACCAGCAACAGGAGCAACATGTTGTGAGATACCCAAGCAGTGACCTTTGACAATGCATTTCAAGTCCGTGGCTTGATTTGCAATGCTCATTTTGAGAATCACTGCCACGATGAATCAGGAGCCAGTGATTTCACAATCTTACTTCCTTTTTTTCACCTTGTGTTTTTCATTTTCCTTTTATTTTGGGGGGCCCCTCTCATTCTGTGACTCTGCCTAAAGTGTCCAAGTCCGTGTTTGTTGTGCTCAATATGTTTGCTCACCTCTTAATCAGTGTTGCTGTGTTATTCCCTTTTGCAGCGAGTTTAGGTATGTTATCTTGTTTAGAAAGTAACTAATTCTGATTGTAATCTTAATATGCTCTAATTAGCAATTCTGAGTAAGGTATTTGCTAAGTCCCCACTCAATGGTTCTAACTATTTTATAGAATTTGAAGCATAATGGCACCTAATATCACTCAGAGTTTTAGTCCAGATTTCTAAAGAGCAGTCTCAAATATTATTTATCATGCCTGTTTCTGGACTGCAGACCTATCATTGAAATTTCATCTTTGTTGATACGGCTTGATAAGACAAAGACAAAGTGGAGGTTTGCACTAGATCAGATCTATTTCTCCATTGTGTTTCTTTATCCGATGGGATACTTTACTAACTATCAGCATTTTTTTGTTATCATGTGATTGAGTGTTTTACCATGGGTCAATTAACTGAATCAATGCTGAAAGAAATTATGTACAAATGATTGAATCAAAGGGACCTATATGAGGTTTGTTTGCTTTTGCATAGCTTATGATTTAATGTAACTCTTGCGCGCGTTTGGTATTTGTGATTTACTTTCTCTATCTTGTGTAAAATTTTGCGAGAAACATAATGGTGTCTTTAGTTTTCTTTGAATCGAACGCCCAAGCTCAAAAAAGCTCTCTAAGTTGAGTCTTGTGACAAATGTATTCGCTCTCTGTCTGAGCATGGAGAGTTTGATTAGCTGTAGAGGGGAACTCTCAGCATAGTGTAGGGGATCCTCTCCATTACAGCCACGATTCAGAGCGCTTTTTTAAGCTTGGGATTTCCTTTCAGAGAAAATCAAAGGCACCATTGTGTTTCTCGCAGAATTTTACGTTGGTCATATCACTTAAATCACAAATCTCTGATGCATGAAAGAACTCTATTCATTTGTACATAGTTCCTTTTGGCATAAATTTGTCTAATCATCTGGCCTGATACAGGCACAGTTGAGAAATTGAGCATAACAACCGATGAATCACATGCAGTAATTTCGGCTTCGTCTCATTGACAAAGACAGTTTAGCTTATTACCATCCTGCTTAAGTTTTAAAATTTCAGATTTAACACCTAGTAGTTCATCATTGATCTATGTCTATCTAAGCCTGATGAATGTTACAATGAAGTATTCATAGGTAAATATATGAATGTCTAAAGTAAAGAAATGCTTTCTCAGATTGCGATTGTGCAAGTCTCGGCTTCAGAGAGGCATGTTTAATTTTTCTCGGATTTTAATGACGCTAATAAGGTGAAAAATTGTTTAAAACTTCTTTTGCTTCTATATCTCAGATGGGACGGACTCAATGTTTCGAACATGCTGTGATTTGGGAATAGCATGGGGCAACGAAGAAATGCAATGCAGCAGAAGCTATCCAATGCCCATTCCAAAAATTCCTGCCGAACAGCAGAGTATGTGCCTCTCAACTGTCGAGTTATGCTGCATCCAAACTGTCAGGTCAGGAAAAATTTAACTTGCTCAATAATTTTTTCCAGTCTTGAAATTTTTTGCGTACTTAATCATTAAACAAGTATAAACATGTACTTGCAATAGAGTCCATTTTATTGCCAAATATGAGCTTCATGCCTAAAATTGATCTGGAAAAATTGTTTTAAAAGAAAGTGCAATTTAGTAGTAATTGGAATAATTTTTTCATGTTGATTTATCTTGTGCTGTACTCTACCTTCGTTTTGACATTTTTATGATAAAAATTTCAATGAAAGAGTTTGAAAAAAGCTTGCCTGCTAATGTAATGAACCCATTCTTACCATTTGCTCAATCTTTTTAATGTTCTTTTTGATGATCTGATACCAAAAAATTTTTTTAGTATTACCATCCTCTAATTGCTTCTTTTTTTTTTTTTTTTGCAGATCTGCACAGTGTGAAGATGGTATCACATTAGCCAAAAGCAGTGCCGTATGCTATGATCAAGGACCAGGCATGGAAAATTTTAAGGTAATTTCCAGGTAATTTGACCCTAACTTTAATTTTTATTCGATTATTGTCTCTTTTTCTTGACATGTTTATTCCAAAAATTGTTCATGAGCATCATAAGTGGCAGATGCCTACAAACATCAAAAATTTTGATTTGAAATAGCTTAACAAAAATGCTGATTTGAAACAGCCTTACAAAAATTTTCGAGACCATTCAGAAAATCAAATTTTTTCCCCTTTCGCAATGGAGCCTTGCTGAGCGTCAATCCTGCCTTCTATGTAGGTAATCCACGTTTGCCTTTGAAGAGCCATGAAGAGAAAATTCACATCTTCTCGCACTCTTGAAGCCTTAAAATTTTTTCTTTAACGCTCTTTTTCGTTTTCATTACAGCTTTAACATTTTCAGTAGTCCTTCATTTTGATTTTGAATAGCTGTGATGAATGAGGAATAGGAAGAAGAATGTCCACATGAAAGTGGACAAATTGCGAAAGAAATGCAGTGAAATATGTGTTGACAATGGAAACTGTCACTTTATTGGATTAAATAATCTCAAGTCTCTTGCTTACTTATGGTCTCATTAAAATAATTGCTTTTTTTAGCATTGCTGTGAAGCCTGTAAACTGGGTATTATATTTGGATCCTTATCTGCGTCTTGCAAACCATTTGATTTCGGATCTCCCTGGACATCAGTCTTTGAGTCATGTTGCTCCAATGTGAGTGTTCCTCTTTCACCCAGCTTCGCGCCAACCTCATATAACAACAATGATGTAGAGCCTCTGAATGGACTCAATAGCATATTCTCGCGTAAGTTTTGCTTTTTATTAGGATTTATTTTCTCTTTTCCTTTTCCCTTCTAAGAAATGAGCCTTGAAAAACAGCCTATTCATTCAAAATTGTAAGATTCTATACTAATACAGTCTTTCCACATGACGAAGTAATGAAGTGAACAAGTATGCAAATTTCAGATTCCCAGAGACTGATCAAATTCAGAGACAGGCAATTGTTGCAAAAAAGGTCTGAGAGAATATAATATAAGGCGCGCAAGTTTGTCACGCGAGTTAGCAACCAAAGGTTTTGCGACGATCTATCGAAGAACTCCATCAGATTTCCTTTGATGGTTTGTTGTTTCGCTGTCAGTCACCGACATCCAGGCCTGAAGTGCAGCAGCTCGAGTCTCAGTCAGACTATTCGCAGACTTGAACATGAAAGAAGTTATAGTAAAGAATTTTACGCAATAATGTTCAAAAATCTGGGAACTGCAAAACAATTTTACAATCTCAGGTGAAATTCTTTCTCCAGCTTCAAAAGTCCTAACAACTATGTGAACAAAATTTTCAGGAAGTCGTAACTGGACCGCGTTTAACAGAAAGGAACGAAGCCACATCAGCTATCGCCAATTTTAACTGGGCAATTTAATTTTTTACGAGAAAAGGTTTGTGCGGATCCCTTTGAAAATGTTAAGGAATTTGCTTCGCACTATGGAGAAAATTCACTGAAATTTGCACGAAAATCTGCACAACTGTTTTCATGTAAAAAATTTAATTAGCCGATTAAATTTGGCAATAGCTGATGTGGCTTGGTTCCTTTCTGTTTAACGCGGTCCAACTATGGAAAGGAAACTAAAAATTTCGAAGTCATTTTTCAAACTTACTGAAGCATAATTCAATTCCTTATTCTAGTAAATTATTAAATGAATCAGTCCGGGAATCCGTGTTATTTAGGATAGAGGAAAGTCAGGGAGTTTTATTCTATTCTTCTGATGATCCCTTGTTCAGTGCATTTCATAATTCAGATATTCTTTTTGCTAATTTCTAGAAACAGAGAATATTTGTGAGCTCTTGCCTGGCGAATTATGTGAGCATATTTGTGTCCCAGTCCCAGGATCGTACCGTTGTGAGTGCCGCCCTGGATTCACTCTCATGGGGGATGGTAAAACTTGTCATCAAGATGCTATCGGGAGCAGGTGAGGATTTTTTTTTCGTATTGAAAAGAGGCAGATGAGGAATTGAAAGAAAGCAAACAATGAACCATACTACCTATCAGTGTTCAAAACTCACATTTAAGTTTTAGGAGCCATGTGGCGCATCAAGCCCGATTTTTAGGCTCCATTGAAGATTTTTTAGGGGCCAAATTGACTTTTTGCCTATATATTACGGCGCATTCAGTGAAAAGTTAGACGCAAGATGTTTTCGTAACAGAACTAGTAAGTAGCTGTAACTTAGGGAAAACAAAAGCACTAAGGATGAAATCGTGGAAGAATAGAAAAAGCTTTCACTCGCAGTGCTGAAAATATCAAATAATCACCTATTATGAAAATTCAGATTTTTAGGGGGCAATTTTTAGGCGCCATGGCCGATTTTTTAGGGGCGTTGGCGCCTGTGAGTTTCGCATGCTGCTACCTACTTTATTTCGACATAATTTCCAAAGTAAAATATTACTCCCAGAGTAGCAATTTGAAAGAGAATTGGCTGAAAAATGAGAAAAATAGTGACAGAGAATTGTGCTTCTTGGGTTTCCTCCAATTTTTCCCATCAAAAGTAATTTATTTATAATACTCGGAAAAATTTTAAATACAAAGTTTGCGAAAAACAATATTTGTGCCTCTTGAGTTTCTCCCAATGTTTTCCATCAAAAGTCATTTATTTATAATACTCAGAAGAATTTTAAACACCAAGTTTGGGAAAAACAATGTTCAACCTGGGTGTAGATTTTATTGGAATTCACATAAATTCGTAAATGTTTTATCCTGGTTTCTGTTAATAGATGCAAGACTAACAATCCTTGTGCACAAAGGTGCACAGATAATGGAATCGCTGTCGAGTGTTCGTGTAACACTGGGTACCAACTAAAATCAAACCAAAAAAGCTGTGAAGGTAATTTCTTCTTATATCCACTTAGTATTAAAAATATTGATCGGCCAGGTTTTTTCTTTGATTGTAAATGTGCAACCTTAAAGGACAAATTGAATTGCCATATTGCCAGATTAGCGCTAATTTCAGTGATAGGTCTATGAAAATTTCAATATATGGTGCAAGAATCCATTCTATTTTGAGCAAACTCAAAGTCTCAACATGAGGGTGTAAATAACCCCCACAATAAATACTATTCTTAAATGTTGTTATTATTATTTTTTTTTTTTTTTTTTTTTTTTTTTTTTTTTTTTTTTTTTGCAGCAATTGTGGCTTTGAATATTGTGAATTTTTACAAAATCAACTCTTGTTTTACAAAGTAGAATTTTTTATCTATCCTTGTATATTGATAGTGATTTTTCATCCGTTTCTTTTAACTTCTTTTTGCTTTGTTGATCCAAAGATATCAATGAATGTGCTCTGGGCATCGACACTTGCGACAAAACAAAAGAATGGTGCAAGAATGAAATTGGCAGTTTTTCATGCATTCCCATCAACACAGACATCGCAAACAAAACCTCCAAAGCAGTTTCTGGAAGAGGTAAATTTTTCTTCAAATTTCTTGCGGTAATTTATTAATTATGCCCAAAGAGTGATGCAATAATTGGACTGTTCGGAAATCAGAATGTGAATAAAAAGAGAAAATTTGAAACATTAAATTCGCTGAAAATATCCACAAAATATTGGAACAGCTATTTCGAGGAGCCTACTCTGCAGTCTGACTAATTTTGTAGTTATTTGAGCAAAAGTGAGTGTTTCTATGGTATTTTAATTTTCGTATACATATAAACATTCAAATAAACTGCTTTTGCCTAAAAAATCTTAAGTGCTAGACAAAAAATAAAATTATTACTCAAATTTAAAATGATAACCCAAAATTATTCATCCAAAATTTCTGGACAAAAAATTGTTTTATTCTTGCTCTAAAATAAAATATAGCAAGACAAGAACTATGAAACATTTGATACAGGAAGATCTGCATAGCTTCTTTATCAGGCAGATTTCAGATTTACAGGATTACGATACAGTATGTTAAAGATAAAAATATATTTCCTTATAAGTATTTCTCTATCTACTTTTTTATTTAATTTTATATCCTTGGATTTGACCCATATATTACCATCCACAATCATAACTACATAATATTTTTCAGAAAAATCGGCCAGCATTACACCATCAACAATGCCTACAGAAGTAATACGCTGCCCTCTGGGTTTTAAAGCTAACAACGTCCAGAATACATGCACAGGTAATATTTTATCAGTCCCATTTTTATATTTTCTTCATTTTTCAAAATTTATAAATGATAAAACCAAAAGTTTTACTTTTTTCATCCTCAGAATCAGGGATGCCAAAACTTCTGCACATTGCAATGACGTGGCAATTAGTCACATTGGGGAATGGGAACTTCAAAATAGATTAGATGAAATTTCTGATTGTGTTGAGATGTGAGTAGAAGATATCAGTACCCTTGAACCAAAAGGTATCCAACTCCATTTTGGTCTTTTTAAGATATTAGGGGAAAATCGCAAGTCAGCCTCATTAATTCCAATGTAAATCGCAATTTTTGAAACTCCATATCTCATAACTGGCGTAAGATAGGGTTACCAAATTTTCCACACACACAAAACCGTTAATGGAGATTTCAAAAATGCCACAAACTCGATTTTTTCCAAAAATGTAAGTTACAGTTCTGTACCTTTTGGCTCAGAGGCGCTGATATACATCTCACCAAGCTAAGAAGCTAAACCAAAGTTTAATGCAATAAAGGGAAAAGTTTTCTCTGGATCAAAATTAAAAAAGAGAATTGCGTAAAAATTTAATTTATCATCCATTCATTACAAAAACTTGCTGAAGCAGTGCCACTGAACAGTCCATTGTTTAGAATTTTAGCCCGAGGGGAACTAAATGGCGCAACCCCTTTGTTTTGTAAAAAGTTTGTAATAGTTTTTGACCAAACGGTTTTTTACTTATTTTACTCAATTATCTCTCCGTTCGATGCAGATATTGATGAGTGCAAAGAAGAGCTTCATCTTTGTAACGAAGCAACGGAGTCCTGTGTCAATGTTCCTGGCGGTTATCGATGTGTGGCCCGTCAGCATTCATCTTCTACCAGACAAACCAAGTCAAAAGCAACGTACTCAACCCAGTGTGACATCGGTTACGTATTTAATGAGGAGGAAAACAAATGTGTTGGTATGTTTTATTTTTACGTTAGGCTAACGTTGAAAAATGTGCATCTCAGGTTGCAAAGTTTTCAGTCTTCCTGCATGTTTTATTTTTTATAGGAAAACTAACCAAGCTCTTTTAAAATTTTCTTTAAAACTCATTCTTTAAGAATTGCAAGAAAATAATTTTCATAAGTTTCACGACTGCTATAGTTAGGCTAATTCTGATGAAATTGATGCGAATGGACTACGGTCTGCAATTTGGGACTACAATTTCTGGCTCAATTTAGAAACAACGTCTGTACCATTAGCTTCCCTATGCTCACAAGTGTTTTTACAGATGAGCCAGAAATTGTAGTGCCAAGCTGCAAAATGTAGTCCAAATGTTCCTCTTAAGTTTCCCCAATTTTTTGTTGTTAGTCAAGTGTTTTCAATATGACTTTCTAATAATCTGCAGATTTCAATGAATGTGAAACCGCACCATGTGACAGCAATCAAGATTGTATCAATTCTGTTGGGAGCTATTATTGCAGCTGTAAAACTGGTTTTCAAACAGATAACGTTACCCTGGCTTGTGTCGGTAAGTAATGTGCGTAACTTATTCCTAATGAGTAAAATCTTTCAAACAATTCTTTGAGTATGCAAATTCCATACACTTGATCCATTTACCTCAACAATATGGTGTGGCGCAATAAATATATGACTCACCAAAGTAAAGTCAGAGTCTGCAAGACCATAGTTTGACCAATGTTGACGTTTTTCACACAAACCAGAGCTGAGATAAAGCGCTCCAAACAGCATTTTCACACAGTTAAGGTAAAGTTTTAAGGAAAAAAGCAGATGTTACACTTTGGGATCAGCAGACACCGAGTTTAGCAGGGAGTCTTGTGGAGTGCAAGATTTTACAAAGTGGGCCAGGGTCAGAAGAAGGATGTAGTCTGAAAACGTTTACCAAATGGATAAAGAGAGACTAGCAAAAATTTGCATGAACAGACAACCATTACGGAAAAGATTAGGTACTTGGACAACCGCCTAAGAGATGGTCATAAAGCTAGCTCTCATCTTTTAAAGATGATTGAATGTTGCTGTTCCTGTTTTTTTAATTTTAATAGTTTTTATGAATGTAAATATATTGATTTTGTAACTCAATAAAACCCTTGTTTTAATTTTGGACGAATATTTTATACTCATTAATGATTCGGATGTGCTCGGCACTCGAGAGCTCGACGAAACAGGGTCTTGCCCTTGTTGTTAGTAGAAAAAGAAGAGAAAGATTTCCTTGATTTTGATAGTATTTATTTGTGCATTGCAATCAATCTCTCGCAATGAAAATTTTTTGGTGTTGTAAATTCTTCTCTTTGATGTTTGAAATTGAAGAAGACTTCAATTTCATTTTCCTCCCTTCACATTTGACATATTGTTGGTTACATCTGGATCAATTTCTCTAGTGCATAATTTAAACTTCTGTTCTCTATATTATCAAGGATTAATTGTCTTTTTTTGTTTGTAGACATCAATGAATGCCAAACAAAAACTCATGATTGTCATTCGAGCTTGCGGTGTGATAATACTATTGGCTCATTTCAATGTGTCCGTTTTACAAGCTGTGGGACTGGTTACACGCTAAATATTGGAAGTGGATTATGTGAAGGTAGTAGCTCATATCCTTGTCAAAGACTGTCAGTTTAATTTGTGAAACGGAATTATGTGAAAGATCCTTCAGTTTGAAAATAACAAGTAGTAAAAATAAGGAGGCCATAAATTTATTTAATGAAAGTATTCAAACGGCCAAAACGTTTTTTATTTTTTTTAACATACGTACATAAACTGTATTAAAACTGTACAAGCATTTCACAGAACAATCAGGAGAACCGAGAGATGTCCATAATTATTGTTTTGCCATTCCTTTTACGTTTCAGCTACAAATTATTTTAAAATCATCAAAGTGAATTTGTAAACAACTGTTGGCTCTTCTGTCCTCAATAGTAACTAATTCTTCTTTTTCTCCCTTAAGATGATGATGAATGTGCCTTAAAAATAGACAATTGCCGCTATCTTGGGCCTGATTGGCAGTGTCGCAACACACATGGCTCGTTCCGTTGCGAAAAGCGCCGCTGTACCTCAGATAAAAACTCCTCCAACTGTACGAAAAGTACCTTTGAGTGTCCAACTGGATATGAAGTGAATCAAAGCGGAAAGTGTGCTGGTGAGTTGATCCTCTGTCAGATTTATTGTGGAATGCATGTTTTTGTTAGTCTGTATCTACCTAAAATCAAACTCATCAAAAAAAAAAAAAAAAAAAAAAGATTGTTGCAACGAAAATCATTGAAAGCAACTCCCAGCCAAAATATTGACGTTTTTCAATGCTCAAATTCAAACTTCTCTCTCAAGAAAAAACTAAATTCTACCCAAGTTAAATCCCACTTTAAACGTTCCCATAGTAGTCTCTGCAGTATGAAAATTGACATTCTTAATCTCAGTGCTCCAGCTCAGCTGGTGTAAGTTTTTAAACTTTGAACAACACTGAGCGGAAATGAAACACTTCCCAACTAAGACTAAGAGGCCTGCCAAACCTATTGTAGTGCACAATTTGGTTCATGTAGACTTTCGTCTTTCATGTGAGCGAGAAATCGAATTTTTCATAGTCAATGCTTAATAAAAGCGCCAGTATCTTTGTTGGGAGTTACTTTCTGTAATTTTTGTTGCACGAATCATGTTCAGTTTAAAATTATGAGGAAATATTTATCAGCATGCTTAAATTCAAACCTGGTCTGGAGGTCCATCCAGCAGTGAAGTTTTTCACCCAGAAAAAGAGGTTCTCCTTTGTGAACATGTGTTTAAAGGCATGTTTGAATTTCTTCATCAACTTATCTTGTTTTCGTCTGCTTCCAGAAATAAATGAATGTGCCAAAGACAGAAATCTTTGCGATCACATTTGCGTCAATCTTCCTGGCTCTCACAAATGTTCATGTAGGCCTGGTTTCAGACTTGCAGCAGACGGAAGGTAACTTTTATCACATATCCTCTAGCCTTAAGGTCTTTTAAATTCTTTTTTAAGCATATTCTCTTTTATTTCTTTAAGACTACCCTCATTTTCCAGGCTTTTGTTGTCAGACAAATTTTTGCTCTATACTGTAACACTCTTTAAGGCAAAGGACTTTTTGAGCACATCATTTCTCTCTTATTGGTTCCCTGTTATACTTAGCATCCGTAGCAATTCTCTCCATTTTAAACTGTTTTTTAATAATTTACAGGACTTGCGAGGATATAAATGAATGCGCTTTATTCCGGGATCGGTACATCTGTATGGGGCAGTGTGAAAATACTATTGGATCATTCCGTTGTTCTTGTCCATATGGTTATAGACTTGGATCTGATAATGTCACTTGTCAAGGTAAGTAGTGCATTGGAGCTTTCGTTCTCATTTGTAAACTGCTTATGGAGTAGCAGTACCCACTGTAACAAATTGAAGGTGAAACACCCGAACCATGTATCTCGTTTACAGAGTTCTAAAATCTCTACGACAATTTTATTTTTTTTTTCAAGAAGAACAAATCAACATGATTTCATGAAGTTTTCACAGAATTTTCTTTGCACAGAGAAAAAAAATGTAGGAAGTTTTAAAAAACTAATGTTGAGTAGTGTTAGAAAAAAAAAGAAAGTTTTTTGTAAACATCTGTTCATAATGCTTTCATGCCCAGTATCAGTTATTATCGCTTACAGTTTCAAGTTGCAATTTTCTAACAGGTCAGTTGCTCTAAGCACAGAATCATATTTTAATGGTGTAAGATTTTAGATTAGCAAAAATTAATATGATTCGTCCAAACGCCAAATGTGAACGTCCAACCAGTAAAAATGTGTGTGTGTATTGCCGATTGATGAAACCAAAGCAAAAGAAACCATGTATGCACTACAGTGGTGGATAATGTCTTATGCCATGTTCACTGAAGGACAATATTGAAGTAAGTATTTGAGTAAGTATTGAACGTTGAAACTTGGCGTTCACACAAGATTCCATCGTGTTTTGCTGAATTGTAAGCTTTAATAATCCAAACATGATTCTGTAAATAGAGCAACTGACTTATCCTTGGAAAAACTGCAAAATATCTGTATCCACTTTTTTGGAAGTGCTGTAATGTGTAGATTCAGCCTTTTATTATTTTTGCTCCGCAAGAAAATTTTAGACCTAGCTAATATTTAATTTTTTATCCTGTAGATATCGATGAATGCAAAGATCTCAATCGGTGTTTAGCTGCTGATGAAATCTGTTTCAACATTAGAGGAAGTTTCCGATGCAACTCTGTTGCTTGCCCACCTGGTTACTCCAAAGATAATGATCATAAAAAGTAAGTTATGCTTGTTGCCTCACTTATTTTTCCATTTAAAAAGTACAACGTCAGAGAAAACTGGGCAATGTTCAATTTTGATAGGCCCATTCTAATTATATCTGTCAATATCATCCTCATTTAAAGAAGCATGAATTGTATAATAGACCATCAGATAAAGTAGGTCCTCATAAAATCCAAAAATGCAGCAAGTCCTTCGGAGCAGGTTTCGGTGGCAAACTCTGCTTCCAAACTGCACTATCTGGAAGTGTTGAAATTGAACCTTGGATAAACAAATTTCAAAAATAATTAGGGTGTATAACTAGGGGTTAGGGTTTAGTCTCATTTTTCGCTGTGAAAAAGAAAAAAAGGAACCCTTCACATTGAGACAAGCCTTGGTATCTCCTCTTGTCGTATGTGAGCTAGGGCTTACAGACTGGAGCATTTCTGCACCCTTGATAAAAGATTAATTCAGAACATTGGAGATGGATTAAACATTTCTGTGGAATCAAATGAATAAAATGCACTTGAGACAAATTTTTTTTTCAAAACAAAAGTTTTTTTTATAATCTGACTAATATTCTCCTTAATGCTTAAATTAAGCAATGGTCACCTCATTTATGTTGACTATGTTTTTTTCTGTAAGATGAAATTTTAGAGTAACTGATCCTAATGTAAATCATCAATGCAAATTTATTGTTTACACGCTTATTTTGGACGCATTCAATGCGACGTTTTGAACAATTAGTGCATTTTGAGATCCATCAAGTCGATCATATTTTTTAGATGTTTATGAGTTGAGTGAATCTGTTCAATAATTGATTGAGTAGAAGTTTGTAATGGAATACCATTCATGTCTCGGACTAACAATGAAATATATCTATCCCAAAAATGGGTCAGTGGCACCCATTTTTTCTAAAATTCTTTCTTTGGAGTAAACTAAGTTTTTTGGATTTTTTGCAGATTTTTTTAAACTCTAAATAGCAAAAAAAACCTTTTGAAAATGCCAAAAATGGAATCTATTTGAAATTATATTTATGGCAGACTGCTCTAATGACGCAACCAGGCACGGAAATGGCACTGCTTTGCTATGTCAATTTGACTGTTGGCTTTTGAATGGTCGGATTTTGATCAGCTTTTTCTCCACTCCAAATTAATTTTTCTAACTTTTTAAATAAATATTTTGGGTTTTCTAGGAAATATTAGGCTAGAAAACTTAAATTCCAACCCCGCAACTATACTTTGCCACTGCCTTATTGATTTTAATTGTTTGTTTGTTTTTTTTCCAGTCGATGCAACAGATTACCACGAACATGTGGTTCAGATATCTCCTGCACCCATTTACCGTTGGCTTATTCATTCAATTTCATTACTCTTGTTTCCAATCTCCCAATCCCAACCAACGGTCAGCAGGAACTGATTTCATCCCGCGCATCAATGAGCGAAAGTACCTCTATGGATTTTAAACTCAACCTTGTCAATGTCTACGCAACACCTGGCATCCCAAAAGCTGATCTGAGTTATTTCCGTCTGCAGCGGGTAGGATTTAATCAGGCTCTTTTATTACTGCTTAAGCCAATTAAAGGCCCCCAAGAAATATTTTTAGAGTTAGTAATGGAGTTTTATCGGGGCACGACTTTCATTGGGTCCACTGTCTCAAAGATCAACATCATTGTTTCTCAGCATGAATTTTAATGGATGTTGTATGTGATAATTTTCAAATGTAAAGGAAAGAAACATCATTCATTAGAATGAGGTTGTAGAAATGCAAGTGAAAAGGTCTCACTAAAAATTATTTTCATTTTTGTCTTATGGATTTGATGAATTGATAATCTTAAAGTTTTAATCAGAAGAACTTGAGGCATTTTTTCCAGTGGATATCCATCATTATTGTGAACGATTCGATTATCAAATTGTCTGAAACAGCACTTGAAGCCTTGCCCAAGTGAAAATCGGAAGTCAAACGCAAAGCTAATTTTGATGGCTAAAATCGAAACTAGCGTATCTCAGAATGAAAAGTTGTAAGTCTCTGTTCATGTTTATTTTTTAAGGAGAATCAACCAACAGTTTCTATCAAAATTTTCTGTGAATTTTCTGCACTCATTCTGAAAAAATCACGCAAAATTGCAAGGAAACATTTTGGTCATTTTTGCTTGAAGAAAATCAAGTATTATCAGAAATTTTTAAATATTACAATGAAGATGCGCATTTTTCGCATTTAGCCATCAATTAGCATGATCCACTTTAGCGGTACCCTCTAAGTTACTTAAAACCCTCTATGGTCCAATGAAACCTTTTTTTTTCTAAAAATCATATAAGATGGAGCAATTATACTTCTTAGACCAAAAATTTTAAAATTACTCATGTATTGAAATGGTGGTAAAAAGCTGGACATGCCTCAGACAATGTACTCACATATTTTTCCAAAGCGATTATTAGTTTTATTCTTTTTCCCCCTCTTTTTTTAAAGTAAATTATAAGAATTGAGAAATTGGTACCGAAAGGAATATTAAAATTCATGCGTGCATTAGCCAAAATTTACTGCATATGGCATATATACATCCCCATGCAATAACTGTTCCAAAAATCACAGTAATACAAGTATTATTTTAAAAATCCACGCAGAATTTTCTCAAAAGCTGTTGAAGTTTTGAATATGTAGCTTGTATCTCAATTTAGCATATAAATAGACGGTAAAAAGTATATCTCTTTAATGTTAAAGGCACTTGCAGTTAGCACTTAATTAACACTGAATGAAATGAAGAGGCATGAGTGTCATGATTCAATTCCCTTTTCTCTCTAAAATCTTGCCATAATTTCAGTAATACAAAATCTTACAACTGTAGTCAAAATGCTTCCCTGAAAGGAGACGATGCCAAAGGAAAAAAAAGAGGAATTTAATTGAAAAATCTTTCTTTGTTTCAATAAATAATTTTTCAGCATATTTACAAATAAATAAATAAAAATAAGTTAAGATCTGTACAGTGCTAATTCAAAACCTAAGAAATAAATGCAGAGTTTGACTCAGTTTACTTCTTCTTATTTGCGCTCCTCCTGCGAACTCGGTTGTTCAACTTCTTGTACTTCTCGTAAGCTTCACGGATGAAGTTGGCAGCAGTATCTATGTTTTCTTCAGTCAAGTATGACCTCATGCTATCGCGGACATTTTCCCTGGCAAGACCAACAAAAGTGAGTGTGCAAAGAGGAGTGAAAGCGCAAGTGAGAGTGGTGAGGACTCCACCCAAGGCGACAACACCAGCAGCCCCGGAGACGACATTCGAGCTACGTGACCACAATCCACTAATGTAGTTGATGATTCCGGACAGCTGAGGGAAGAGGGTGGAAATGATGCTAAGTGCGGTGGGTTCTTCCTCCGGGACAAGGTAGCCCTCATAACCGGTCTGGACTCCGAAGCCAGATGGTTCTTCGTATGATTGGAGAGAGTTGTCACCTGGAAAGCAAAAGGTTACTCATGAATGATACAGTCTAAAAATGTTAGGGAATGTTGTGGAACAACCGTTTAAAAATTAGTATTTTTTCTGTATTTTCCGAGAAAATCTGAGTAAGCACTTTTAAAAGTACTTGGTGGTCATTTATAAGCTTAAAAATGAGATCTGTGACAAAATTTGCAGTTGAACTACCAGTGTTTTTATACAGCTGTAATTCCTTGAATAGGTACATGAAATTGAAATTCGATTTTGTAATGGGTTTCAGGGAGCTTTCGGTCAGAACTAATGTGTTGTCAGTCCCCAGCCATTTTTCTCTCAAAAATATGAAGTTCCAAATCCCTAAAATATTCTGTTATCATTCTTTCTTCCCTTAAATTGAGTTGGAAAAAATTTTGTCTTCCCCTTCAATCAATAGTCAACTTGTGCTTTGGCATGAGTTCTGCTAATAGATGGTGAGATATAAAAGCATCTTCACTTACAACATATTTTTTTCTCATGAGAAGGAATATTATTATTTCTCAGCAATTTGCGTGATTTTGCTTCCATATAAGAAAGAAATCCTGTGGAAGTTCTGTGCAAAAATTGTTATTTGTTTTTAATTTTTAAAAAAAAAATATTAATTAATTGTAGACAAAAATAATAAATTAAATTAATGCAATGAACCTAAAGTACCTCAACTGCTCCAGAATCAGAATTTTCATTGCTCAGAGAAGAGAAATGACTAAAGTTTTAAGAATTGATATCGAGTAGTTCTCCATTTATAAAATAAAGTATTACAGAAAATCTGCATCGTTTTAAACCAAGATACGTGGTTTAGAAGTTCAACAACATAGAAAAAGACTCAAAATTAGCTCAAAGCTACCGACGAGGCCTGGCTAAAAAGCTAACACCAAAATTAAGGCTCGAAAATCTTAAGGCTAATCCACAATGGACCACTAGACAAGGTACGAATTTAAGCGATCTGATACATGTTTCTTAACCAGAATTTCACGTGGAAAACGATTCACACAACGAAAATTACGGAAACTAACTCCTAACGAAGATATTAACGTTTTTATTTCACATTGGTTATGAGGAATTTGAACTGCCCGCTCACAAGAAACTCAAAACTCCACGTGAGTCAAATCGCCCACTACAACGGTTTCAGCAAGCTTCTCAATCGAGCAATGTTTATTTCCCATCATGTGTTGTTCAAACTATTAGCAATTTGCTATAACTGAGCCAAAGCGTCAAGATTAAGGTTGCCAGATTTTTATATTGCAGAGACTGTCATGATAACGTTTAGCGCGCGATGTGAATCACGTAGAGCATTGTGTTTTCATGAGCGGGTGGTTTGAATTCACGCATTAAGAATCATTAAATATCTTCGTAAGGAGTTAATTTCGGTAATTTTCGTTGTGTGCATCGTGTTTTACGTAAAATTTTGGTTAAGAAACATGTATCAGAATGTTGAAATTCGTACCTTATCTAGTGGTCCATTGAAGGGCTCGGAGGACAAGGCGCATAAGTGCAGTTTTTGAAAAATTAAACAGATAAGGTAATAATAGAAAGTGATATAGAGTGGTATAATATAGATTAATAGATAGTGTAGATGTTAATGATTTCAAGTAAAACTAGTCTTATTGCATATTCTGTGGAAAATTCTCTCCCAAATCCGAATTTTTAAGCATCAAAAAGTCAGTTTGAACTTTTTTCCTGCCATAAGCATCCATGTAGTTTTGAAACTTCAAATCTGTATTTCTCGAAACAGCAAAAACTATACTTATGGACCTTGTCTTCCGAGTCTCTTCATTCATGTCTCTTTAGCTTCACCATTATAAGGAGTCAACATACTAAATAGCTCATACCTAAACACGAATAGATTCCCTTTGTTTAACTAAGGTCAATAGTTGCTTAAAAATAGTAGGTTTTTGTGCTTACTTTCAATAGAGTTACCCTCATTTGATGGGTATAACGGAGCAGGCACTGGTTGCGGCTGTGAATATGCTGTGGCTGCCGCGGCAGCTGCGCTTGCCTGGGCTGGGAAGGCGCCAGGTACGAAATTCGGCTCATCAGCTCCAACTAAGCTGGCTACTGAAATCACCAAGATGCTGAGGACGGATTTGTAAGCCATTTTCAATCTGAAACATAAAATAGAATAATTAGTTGTTGTCAAATTAAAACAATTTCCTAGCAAAAGCAGATCAATCACATTTTCTTGAAAAACTTTAAATGAGAGCAGAAGTTTTCAACTGCTACAATTTTAGCCGCTGTAGGAAGGAATCCTGTCTGCGCTGTTATAGTATTCACATGAACATTTTATTTTTTTATGGAAGAACTGTCCTCGAATTTGTCTGACAATAAATTTTAGAGTCCTTTCTCACAAGCATGAAAAGAAATCATAGGATATTCCAGGCAAATTCCTGAGATGGTTCTTTTTAAAAAAAAGTAAAATGTTCATAAGAAATACTGAAACCGCACAAATGGGGTATGTACCTTGGTGCGAGAGTTACGAAAAATTAAGGCTAATTGAGAATATTTTTTAAAATCTACCAGTCATCACCTTCATCAAAAGATTGGGTTTCTGTTTGTCCTCAGAAGAACTCAGAGTGGTGCACAGAACATTTAATCATTAGGTAAACAAAAATATCATAAATCAAAACCTAGTTGGTGCAGAAACACTCCTTGAATCAAGAAATAAAAGTATAAAAAGTACCCAGGTAAAATTTAAGAGCCGATTCAGCAGAGAAATTATTTGTTCCTTTTTTCAATCAAATTATGACATTTTGTAGCAGAGATTTTCACAGGAAGTGTCTCCTTTTTCCAAAACTGGAGCCCCTAAATCCCTTGATTTAGTTGGCAACTTTCCAGCCTCTATTTTTGTAGAAGGTGAAAAACACATCATGAATTTAAACGCTGTCAAGTGTTGTTCTTTTTTGCCATTCGGCAGTATTATGTTTCAAAACGTAGTGAATATAGGTATTTTATGACTTTCGTTTTAAAAAATAAAACGGAGGAAAAAAATTGAGACACTGTAATTGCAACAAGCTATTTAAGTTCTATCACGGTTAAGTTTTTCAAAGAGATGAATGTCTTATTACTCTTTTTTGCAAACTGAATGTCTTTAAGCGAAAAGGTTTTAACGTAATGAAGAGAGTTTTATATTATAACGCACAGTACGATTGCTCTGTTTCTAGCATTCCTTTGATTAACTCCATCGCTAAATGAGATTCAAATTATTGATCCTCCCGCAAACAGTCGTGTTACTTCTCAAGTTGACACGCTCACACCGGGACCGCCCGTTTATTTGAATTTTCGCGCCATCAAATTTCATGTGCGCGGGAAAAAAAGGCGGGAATTGAGTGATTGAAGAGATGCATCATATCTTTTTGAAGGCGACTTTTAATGCAAAGCACGACACCCAGCGCAATGTGCATCGCTTATTTAATGTCTTATTTTCGTCAACTGTTTAAAACTGATCAGGGAGTTACACTCTCATATTTTCTTTACTTTTTTACCATCTTCACTCTCATTGACAACTGAATGACGATTTTCTCAACTCATCAATGGTTGAAGTCGAAAAAAGCGTATCTTAGTGTTCGACGTTTTAAGTCTCCGATCGTGTTTTATTTTCGCAAAGGAAAACCAACCGATAGTTTCTTTCAAAAGTTTCGTTAATTTTCTTCACTCATTCTACAAAAAGCTCTAAAAATCGCGAGGCAAATTTTTTTAGTCTTTCTTGAAGAACATAAAACATAATCGGAGGTTCACCTATAAAAAAAGGGAAGTTGATTTAACATTCTGGATGTAAAAAAAGTGTGCGAGAACTCACAAAATGCTGAATTTCCCGCTACAGCAGTTAGTCTTACATCTTGTAATTGCCAAGGTAACTGCTGTAGCGATTAATTCAGCACTTGTAAGTTGTCGTACACTTTTTTTACATCCAGAATGTTAAATCAACTCCAATTTTTTTTCGGTGAATTTTTAAACCTTGTACTTGAGGTACTTATATTTTACGTTTACCCAATAAAATTTTCAATCTTCACAATTTTTTCATCGATCCTTTTATCAACCATTAGTAGAGGTGAAAGTATAATTTTTATCCCAACAATTCACCCCGATCAAGGAGCCTTTATTTTATCTTTTTCAAGATGGGAAAGGAGAGAGTGGGTTGCATTACAGATTAACACTAGGGGTCGGTCCCGGGGAACAACTAAATTTTAGAGAAAAAATTACCTTTCAACACAAATAAATTACAAAAAAAAATAAAAATAAAAAATAAATAAATAAATACGTAAGCACTTTTTCACTTCGATAGATCACTTCGGTAAACTGCGGTGAATACTGCACCCAAGTGAGGTACGTACGATGCGACACACACATGCAAAGAGCAATCAGAAAACAATTACGATCGAACACGGAAACTAGAAAGTCTGCAATCGAAACTTACTGTTGATGTCGTCCTCTTGTCCACTTCACTGCCACACTAATGAGCTACACCGGTGAAATGAAAGGGCCCACCCCTCGCCTGTGACTTTTATGCCGGAACCGCCGGGCCGATTTCACCCTCCACCACTGGCTATTTTCGGCCTGACCGCAACCTGTTTCACCACCGCAAAAATTAGGAGAGGGTAGTTGGCCGGTTTTCGAGTGGATGCACATTGCAAATCGTAACAAATATATTGGTTTTAGAGGCATTTTATAGCAAATATGTGGAGTTTGGATCATCTACGGTGATTGAGAATGTAGACAACGCGAATAATTAAAACCCGCGGATATTAGATTATTTGCATATTCACCGCCGCAAAAATTAGGAGAGGGTAGTTGGCCGGTTTTCGAGTGGATCCATATTGCAGATCGTAACAAATAGATTGGTTTTAGAGGCATTTTACAGCAAATATGTGGAGTTTGGATCATCTACGGTGATTGAGAATGTAGATAACGCGGATAATTAAAACCCGCGGATATTAGATTCTTTGCATACAATGATTTAAAAACACCTTATCTAAAAATCGTAGGCTTTAATCGCAATTTTATAAAATTTTGATCGTCTATGATGACTGCGAATGTAGAGAACGCGGATAACCAAAACCCGCGGATATTAGATTCTTTGCATATGATGGTTAAAAACACCTTATCTAAAAATCGT
This sequence comes from Bemisia tabaci, assembly GCF_918797505.1. NCBI lineage: Eukaryota > Metazoa > Arthropoda > Insecta > Hemiptera > Aleyrodidae > Bemisia > Bemisia tabaci. The sequence continues at coordinate 66,557 of NW_027311737.1, read as the reverse complement.
TGGCTTTAATCGCAATTTTATAAAATTTTGATCGTCTATGATGACTGCGAGTGTAGAGAACGCGGATAACCAAGACCCGCGGATATTAGATTCTTCGCATAATGATTTGAAAACATCTTATCCAAAAAACGTAGGGTTTAGAGGTCTTTAATCTCAATGTTAAGAGACGTTGATCATCCGCTGTGATTGACAATGCGGACAACGCGAATAATCCAAATCTGCGGTTATTAGATTCTGCGCATTATGGTTAAAAAATACCATACCTAAGTCATGGGGATATTATAATATTGAGATATTCGATTCTGCTCATTATGGTTTAAAAATACCATACCGAAATGATGGGGATGGGGTTTAGAGGTCCTTAATTGCAATGTTATAAAGTTTTGATCATCCGCGGTGATTGATAACACAGACAACGCGAATAATTAAAACCCGCGGTTATTAGGTTCTGCGCTTTATGGTTAAAAAATACCAAACCTAAATAATGGGGAGGGGGTTTAGAGGCCTTTATTTGCAATGCTATGAAGCTTTGATCATCCACGATGATTAAGAATGAGGACAACGCGAATTGTTAATCCCCGCAGATATTAGATTCTGCGTATTATGGTTAAAAAATACCATACCTAAATTATGGGGATGGGTTTTAGAGGGCTATAGAAATTTAGTGGCCTTGTTTTCCCTGCAAAATCGTGCAGACCCAGTGCTTTACCACCTTGTTCTAGAAGCTGTGAACAGTAATGTTACTAAGATTTGGTTATACGCGGTGGTAGAGTATATCGGTAAAATAGGTAGTAAATTATCCGCGGAAATTGGGCTCTGCGCAAAATGGCTAGAAAAATATCAGCCGTCATACATAAAGGGGAGTCTTTGGAAGTAGACCCCTAGACACAGTAGGAAATCAAGCATCACAATGTGATTCCTTATCAAAATTTACGTTGAACTCGATTTTTTTTTTTTTTTTTTATCCGGGACATCCCCCTTCTATCTTTATTCGGTTAAAAATAGGTTCACAAAAATTATAGATAATATTATATTCGTAAAAAATTATATGCTGTCAAAAAAGATATTTAAAATTTTGCCGAAAAGGGCGGAAATATCTGAGGGATATCACTATCGCCCTAAAAAGATTAACTACTAATAAAAAAGCCATAAGTGTTACTGTGCACATAATGAAAAAATTAGTCAAACAAATAAATGAAAACTTAGAAGCTAAGATTGTCTGGAGGGAAAAACCCCGGGACCATCTACGTTGAACTCGATGGACTTTCAAATTCAGCCCTAAGTGAGAAATAAGCGTTTCATGTTCCCATATACGCATGCCCCGCTCGCCAAAAACCCAAATTTTATTTGACTCAAATCGGTCTATAGAGACATATGCGTTACGTAGGTACATTATCTTAAAGAAAACAAGATGAAATTCTTTGGATGCGATTGTTTTTTCCGAGTCTTGCTGTTCCCGATGAACCGAGAAAAAGAGGTTTGAAGTTTTACTTCTCCATGAGAGTCAATGATAATAACAAAGTTTAACGAGACTATTGTCCTGTTCAACATATCTCCTCCCGAATTTGAAATCTTGACAATAACAAATTTCCGACTAGTTGAATTCAAAACTACTCAACTCATTTTTTTCCTGACTGCGACTTGGTGCGGGTTTTTTTTTTTTTTTTTTTTTTTTTTCTTCTTTTTTTTCCCTCCACGAAGCGGTTATTCGGCGGCACGGTGTACCGTTTTTCAACAGACAAAGGACATTAAGTTAGCTTCCCTAGTTGAATAAATAAATAAAACACGCGAGGAAGTATCGGTGTTTCGGCGAAAGGGAGGGGGGGGGGGGGAGTAATCGACTCAAAAATATGCGAAAAATCTGGCGAGAGAGCCCCTTAGGTGGATCATCAAACTGTGCAGACGAGCTGAACACAATTTGGGGCAAAAAATGTCAATTTTAAATGCATAACGCCTCCTACTACTCTCAAGGATACTGAGTCAAAATCCTAGGGCATAATTTGCAATATTGATGAAGGATGAGAATCGTTTGGAATGAATTTGCTTCTAGAGCTGACAAGGGCGTCGGCAAACTTTATCTTTATTATTCTCACATTCCTAATTTATCGTTCTGAACTTTAAAACACTTGTGCAAGGTCAATTTTTGAAACTTTTAAAATATATTCGCTACAGAAAATGATGCATAATCAATCTCCTGGTATAATCCTGAGTAGATACCATTTTATTTTGCCCCTTTTTAAGATCCCTTTTGCCTGACTCTATCACAAATAAATCAACTACTTTCTTATCGCTGCGTTTAAGTCTCCGCGTACTCTTCTCTCACTTTCCCGCATTCTGCCCTTCTCTTCACCCGAGAGTCGTTTAAGTAGGTAATTTGCAAAGCATTTTGGCAGCTTTTCTTCCTCCTTACGAGGCATCCGGAAGTTAGCTTCCCGTCACTCCGTTTGAATCACGCAAGTTTTGCCCGACCCCATCCCCAATTTTTCTGAAAAAATCGGGCAAACCCTGCACTGAAAAAAAAAAGTAGCTTGGATCAAGCATGATGATTCTTGAATTTGCCGCCAAGAAACTTTCTTTTCTTGCTTTAAGCTGACTTTTTCAATTGATACAAGAAAAATAATGCTTGAGTTAAGCAAAAAAGTAGCTTATATTAACCAGAAAAATTCTTGATCTAAGAAGAAATACTTCTTGGCGGCAAATTTAAGATTTTTTTTTCCAGTGTGAAAAATAGCTGCAAAAATTATTTTCAATAGATTTTTTTTTTATAGTAGGAGAATGTAAAACTAGGTTTAACCCTGCCGTCCCCCTCGTTCATGCCCCCCCCCCCCTCCCAGTGCGTTCAAATGACGCACCAGCTCAGCAACAAAACGGTGGAGAGGGATCTAACATATATTTAAAATAGATAGAATCTGTGATACCTCTATTCAATGCTTCTGATGTCAAAGCACGGAGGACGATTTACTCGTTTTTTTATTATTTATATTTTCATCGGTAGTTAAATTTTCTCAAAATCGATGGTTGAAATGTTGGTGAGCGAGTTCTTTCTTACCAACGATGCCCATCTTCTTCGGAAAACTTAAGGGACCGTTCATAAATCACGCCACCCATTTTTTCAACTCTTCGACCCCCTCTCCCACCCTTACCGTATCTAACCGTCATCCACTGCCAGAACTCCCAACAATTACGTCATCCTTAGCGAGTTTTCCCAACTTCTTGGAAGAAAGCGTAGAAAATTGATAAAAATCATTAGATATGGCCTGCAGCGTTAAGATCATGATTACTTTCTTATTTTGAGTATTAAATATATGTTGTGTTCTCACCCTTTTTAGGGGAAAACGCAGAAAATCGATCTCATTTTCTGCCTTTTTGCCTTCAAGAAAGCTTGATCATCTTTGCCTTGCCCCCTCCCCTCTCCCCGTCACCCACCGTTATCCAGACTCCCCCTCCCCCCCACTTGGGTGACGTAATTTATACGAGTAGAGAGCCCCGAAAAAACGCGCCTACACAGAAAATAGCTGAGCGCTTCCCTGATACGAACGTATTGGAGCTTTTCCGCTTGTTTCCTCTTTAAAAAAAGTATTTAGATCGAGTCATATCTTATGAAAGGGAGGAAATTATGGCTGTTTTCCCGCCACTATTCAGGCAGAATAGATCCGGTTTCTATGGTGACCCGAATGAGGTTTCGAAGTCGCATTCTCATCGCGGCGCAGTTTAAATCACCTCTCACACATGCGGAAACACCCCGACTAAATGGATCGGCGTGAATCAGGCGTGCTACTCCAGAACCACGCATATGCAAGCAGTATTCATCGGAGAGTTAGGTGATTCTTGATCAGCACGTTAGTGTTAGCCCGGGTATGAGGTATGCCGAATACAGTTAAGCCACCACGCTGTTGGTCGATCCCGTTGATGACTAACAACAGCCCTCGGTTTCTCCAATGTTGCCAGATTTCGGACACTGAAAAAAAAACACATTGGATCTAAAGTCCAGACTCTTGAAAACATTGACAAGAAAAAATACTCTTGTTTCGATCAGATTTAAGCTTAAATCAAAAGAAAATCCGCTCAAACTAAGAGGCTTGATCCTTAATTTAAGCAAAAATCCGATTGAATCAAGAGTATTTTTTCTTGTCGATGTTTTTAAGAGTCTGGACTCTAGATTCAATGTGTTTTTTTTCCAGTGGATACATTTCTCCCGCGAGAAAAATGGGGGGAAACATTAATCGAGAGTTTTAGCATAGAGAAAAACAAGGAGCTGTTTGCATCTTGAGGATTGTGTACCCTGTGATGTAGGTCGGCACAACCTGGTCAGCAAAATCCGGAATTCGAAATATGAAAAACGGACCATAACGTCCGATTTTTTTTGCTTAAATCAACTCATGATATAATTTCAAACACTATGTAGTATGCATTTTTTCTATAAACTACACCATTTCCAAGAAAATCGATGATAAAAGTCGCCGTACCGACCTGCGTCATCAAAAAAATTCCAAGATGCCCGAAAGGCAAATACCTTCTTTTCTTTTTCTTTGGAGTTCTAGTCCTTTGAGGATGTTTTTACTAAGTCTGTCACACAAATTTTGTAACACACTGCTCTGGGTATTGTTCGAATTTTTGGAATTACGCATCGAAGAAGGTTGAAAAGCATGGTTTTGTAAAGTGACACCAAATTTTTTTTTACAGCGTATTTCAATTTTATTACAATAACTTCTAATAAGAGGAGCCCCTTCTAATAGTGGGTAGGCAACATCCACGACACTGCGATAGAGCAGCTATAATTGGACAATGTACTTGGAATTAATTGTAACCTGCACCACTGGGGGATCAAATCCAGCATTGTCGAAAGCATTCCAATAATTCCACTATGGTAATTTATTTATTTTTTTTGGCACCAATGACCCAGCACTAAATGATATCACATCTCGAGTCCGCTGTAACATTGGCCATTTTCAAGTTACGTGAATATAATTCTATGAAACCCTTGAACCATTCAGTTTGTTGCGTGTCAAAAAGTTTTAAAAAAAAAATCTGATGAGGATTTAAAGCAATGGTTCCTGTCTCAAAACAAGCGAGGCGCCGAAATGGTCCATGGGCACTTTCCGAATATTTTAAAAAAATCGATTTTTCGACACCTACTCATTTTGAAACTCGTTAAACGTTTTCCAACAAAAATCCCTCAGACAACTTCATTGTCCCTCCAGTACCGCAACGATATTTTGCCCTGACGCAAGATTTATCAAAAGATATCGCATAGAATGCAGAATTGATTTCATTGTCAGATACCATATTTTTGGTTATCCATTCTACTGGCACCAATGTGCCAGCCCTTGCCGGTTTCAAGCACGGGCGAGGATATAGGGTATTTCGACACTTTCATTCATGCAAGTGCGCGCCTGCAAACATTGGGTCAAAATTACTTTCTCCATTACCGTCTTTCACCCCATTTTACGCGTCAAGTGACGCAGCGCGGATAGATATCACGCGGTTTCGTCGAATTCCAAGAACATGGTAGTGGCCAAATTCCCAAGAAGAGAGTTTTATCGCGCTGAATTGGCTTTAAATTTAGTGTCAGAAAACACCAGAAAAAAGTACACTGAAAAAATAAAACACATTGGATCTAGAGTCCAGACTCTTGAAAACATTGACAAGAAAAAGGACTCTTGATTCAATCAGATTTAAGCTTAAATCGAAGGAATTAGTTAAGAGGCTTAGTTCTTGAGTTAAGCTTAAATCTGATTGAATCAAGAGTCCTTGTTCTTGTCAATGTTTTCAAGAGTCTGGACTCTAGATCCAATGTGTTTTTTTTTTTTTTTTTTTTTTTTTTTTTTTTTTTTTTTTTTTTTTTTTTTTTTTTTCCAGTGTAAAGACCCACAACACTGCACTGGAAAAAAAAACACATTGGATCTAGAGTCCAGACTCTTAAAAACTTCGACAAAAAAAAGTACTCTTGATTCAATCAGAATCTAGCTTAAATCAAGAACGAAGCCTCTTAATTTAAGCGGATTTTGTTTTGATTCAAGCAAAAATCCGATTGAATCAAGAGTCCTTTTTCTTGTCAATGTTTTCAAGAGTCTGGACTCCAGGTCCAATGTGGTTTTTTTTTTCTTCCAGTGGTCATACTAAGTAAAAACACCGTATGAGCAGTCGACTGTTGCCAAATTTCACTCAGATAGTATTCATTTTTGAAGACAGTTATGAATGTTTTCCCTTGAAATTTCCTGACTTTTTTTTTCATATATATCATCAAATATCGATTTGATTTATTTTTCTAGCATATCGACGTTTTGGATTGCTTATCCACAGTTTGAAGGGGCTCCTCGTATTGAAATTTATTGCGATAAAATTAAAATGAGGTGAATTTTTTCGCTACATTTCAAATTGCCTATCTTTCTAATACAACTACAAACGGAGAATCATTCTACTGATCGTTTAGAATCGGTATTTACTGACCAAATGATGTTAAAATATTGTACATATTTGTGGTAAAAAAAAATGAAAGTTTATCGCAGTAATTTGCAACCTCATTTCAATTTTTCGTCGCAAAGTACTATTTGGGCATCGGTTGTCGCTCAAACTGTTCAAAGTGCTTCTAATTTTAAAAGGACGTTAAAGGCACTACTACGAACAGGTCTGTCAATTTTTATGTGTACCTATGCCCGTGGAGGTTTCCGCAAAAAAAAATCCCGATTTTTTTGTGTTTGTTTTCATTTATTTTTTTGTCGAGATTAGTGATAAATTTATCAAATGCAAATGATTTTGACGGAAGCGTAATTTTCCTCGTTCCATTGTTCCATTGTTTTTGGGCTTAGACGGAAAACTCACGACTGTTAAGTATTCCTGGGTATAAGTTCAATGCGTTTGAGAACAAGTATCGAGTATGGAATTAAATCTCGTAATATTCCGAGTGTAGGAGTGGAACGGAGTGGGGGTTCTGGTGGTGTGGACCCCTCCCCGCCCCCATCATGACACGAACATTTCCCCCTAAAGAGGTCATTTTTTGCGATTCTTTAGAATTTTTTTTCCTTTGGAGCACCCCCCCCCCCTCCCATGGTAAATTATTGACCCTTTCCCCTAATGGAAAATCTCTGGTTCTACTACTGTACTATCTTTAGGAGTGCTCTATGAGTACCTTTTCATTGATGGGAAGAAAAGAACATGATTCTCTATAGCTTACAGTTTACTACTGATATTTACGAATCTCGTTAGGACAAATTAAAAAGTCGGGCCCTTGAAAAAATCTCAAAAATTAAAAAAAATCAATGCACTAATGTGAATTTTTCAGAGCCAAGCGTAGACAATTTACCATGACGAGACTTGTCTTAATTCGGAAAATCTAACAGATCAGCGTCGAAAAAATGTCGATCAAAGAAGCTCTCTATTAGGGTGATTTCACGATAAGAGGAATAGTCGTGTCGCCGTGGGTTATGAACGATATAGGGCAAAACGATTGAAAACCAAATGAATAAATCAATAGGAATGATGTCCCTGAACCTATCCACGCTAAAAAATATGATAAATTATTATCATATTTCATAATATGAGACTTTAAAGGCCGAAAATGTCCGGTCGGTTACGCGTCGCCAACCCCGATTTTGAAGCAAAAGAGCAATTTGCGGTAACAAATCAGTACTGATCATGAACTCTTTGGCAATATTTGCTGAAAAGAGACTCTAATGTTCAAGAAAATTGCCAGTTTGAACTGAAATGTTTATTATTGAGCGAGAAAAGTCATTAGAAAGAGGTGTCGCCACATTTGGCAACAAATTTTTGCAGTTGTATTGAGTGCAGTGTTTATCTCGCCAGACGGAGTCAGGAGTTTCAAAATTGCCATCAAATTGTTCGCTGAAGTCTTCTCGACAAAACCATTACTGATAAGTCAGTTTTTTTTACAATGAAAACTTTAATTATTATGAAAACCAGTGATTTTTAGGTGTGTAGCACTAATTCCTCACTACGCAAAAACCTCAATTTAATATTATTAAACTAAAAGGAAGTCTCCAAAGTTTAGAAAACTTTTAAGGCAGCATCAATTCCACCTCATAACTCAAGAATTGCCAAGTTTCATCTTTTGTATCATCTTTTATCTCACATTTTCAAGTGTCGGTTACGCTGCGTCTGTTACGTAACCGACACAATATGGCAGGGCCGCCATGTTTGCGTGGACCTCCAGCAGTCCCGCGGGAAGCGCTGATACCTGATTCAATGGCTTGTTTATCAATCACTTTAACTTTGCACTGAATCAAAATAGAGCGTGCCAAAGCTGGAAAAAGGAGGTTCAATACCTTTAAAATGAGGTAATGAAATCCTGTTAAAATTGGTGCACTTTTATTTTTAAGGTATTTCACATTTTAACTATTCCTGTTATCGTGAAATCACCATTAACCGAATAGGTACTGCATAATTTCTTAGAGTAACAAAAACAGGACGTCCAGCACTTTTTATTCATACGTTAAAAAGGTACTACAACATGTCAATAAATCTAATTTTGAATCTGCCTAAGATCTGTTTAGTTCAAAGTATTTTAGCTCAACCCTCAACATTCGAAAATCTCTGTTTTTCCTTCATTTTTGAGGTGGTCCGAAATCTCGTTACCTCGACTTTTTTCCCGGTCCCTTAAATTTCAAAGTACCGATAGTTGACTGTGCGGTGCACGGAAAAAATGGATTGCTGATTTGACAATTAAATTGTTAAAAATAATTTGTCTGACATGTTTCAAATGTACATTTTACAATAGTGGAAAGGTAATTAAAGCACGGGGGTGGTTATCGTAAAATCTACATTGAAACATGCCGGATACTTTTCTAAACTACAAAATTGTTAAATCAGCAATTTCATTTTTTCCATGTGTATTTTGTTCCCGGAGGTCGAGTAGCTACCTATAGGTCCCTATCGTCAAGTGAAACACTTAAGTGTGTGCACCTGTACTCGTACATTACTATTTTAATTCCACCTCGAGTGTCTTTTATGACCATTGCTCGGATTATGTTTTATGTGTCTCCACCACATGTGAAGTGCTACCGCCAAAGAAAACAGCATCAAGTGCATGTCAACGTGAACCAAGATTACGTAACAGACGTTGAAACTGCAAAACAGCGTATCTCGCTTTGCGACGCTGCAGACTTCCGGCCATAATTTATTTTTTGAACAGAAAAATACTCAACATAACGTAGAAACTCTCCTGGGTTTTTTTCCTCTCCAGGAAGAAAATTCTGCGAAAATTGAAATTTCAAGTGATGACTGTTGGTTCGTTCTCCTGTGATAAAATTAAATAGGAGCATTTTAAAACACCGCAAACGAGATACGCATTTTTTTTTTCAATTTTATCGTCGGTATCTCATTCCGGAATTTAAGTACTTACTGCTGTCTATGCTTGTCTAGTTGTCCTGGTGCAAGCATGAAAAAACGAAGGGAAAAAAAGTAAACAATGAAAACTGCCTCAAACTGAATTCATCGCCGAAGAGATGATAATTCCCAGTGCTTCTCATTTCTGTGCGTTTCTACCCACGTGTGTTTGTGTTTTCCGTGCGCTTCATTTTAATTTTTTTAAGAATGTTGAAATCGTGGATACCGGTGTGAAATGTTATGGTATTTTAAATTGCACTGCACCGCGAGAAAAATATATCCACCGAATGTGCATTCTGTCCCTCGTTAGTTCAATATTTTCACGGTTAAATGCGCACCTCAATTGAAACTTTTTAAATTTTCAACCGTTTTATTTTCTTCAAGCAAAACCGATACAAAATTTTCCTCCCAATTTTGTGTGATTTTTTTCCCCCTGAAATAAGTGAAGAAAATTCGCAGAACATCAAAACAGAAACTGTTGGTTAGTTTTCCTTTGTTTAAAAAGAAAAGAAGAAGAGGAAAAAAAACATGAGCAGTGATTCATAACGTCGCAATCTGTGGTACGCACCACGCGACGTTAGCCGATCGATTTGTGATTCGAAAGGATAGTATTTTAGATTCATTCAAATACAATAAGTACAAGTGCGGGTAGCTGGAATTGATGCAAGAATAACGTGATGCTTCAGATTTATTTTGATGTCACAGCATAGCCCTAGTTTACCAGCCAAAATATATCCCGACTGATTTTTTCAAAAATTTTCACAACAAGAACCTCGCCATTACTTCATTTAATGCAACACGTAGGCCGGAAAAATGAACTCTGATGACCACCGTTTACTCATTGTACCGGACGAGGAAGCTACAACTAGGAAACATAAAATCAGGTACTTTCCCGGAAATATTTTTAAAAAAATCCTTTAGTTATGGCACTGGCGGAGTACTTTTCTTTTAGTCTTTCAGGATTTCTAGTTTTTCCAAATTCCAAACCAAATCAAGCCAAATTACTATCAGAAAAGAAAGAAAAACATCGAGCCAACAGAGCGCCTTCGAAGTCTGGATACAATTATTATTGCTTGACGGATGTCCGTGCAGTATAACCGACAAAATGAGGGCGCTCGGGCTACTCGCGCACTGGAGGTGAGGCGTCACTTCATAAAACCGCAGCGAAGCTCTTCACCTCCGCTATCATTTAGGTAACTCAAATATCTTCTGAGAAATACAATTTCTGATGATTTCGCCCTAATGTAAATAGTATAGTGCCATTTATAGTGTTTTCAAATATGTGGGAAAAATTCATTAAAAAGTAATGCAATTATCGTTGAAAATTGCTTATGCTAGTGAACCTACGTAGGTTCGTGCAAAAGAAAAAAAATGAAGAAATTATCGTTAGGGCAACAGTTAAACAGCAACATATAATTCGGTTATTTGTAACGGACAGAGATACATTTCCTGTTACTTCTCTAGTGGCAACTATTGACTGTCAAAAAAAAAAGTTTAAAAATCGTTGATTATAATAATAATTTAAATAGAAAAATAATTCTTGAGAATAAGTATTCAACATGTTTTAGAAAATATTTTCGGGTATTTTTTTAGTAAAATTCACACTAGGTTAAATTTAAGTGTTAAAAAAATCTAATGATGATCTGTAGTTTATTAATATTTAAAGTGTTTAGGTATTCTATTATTTGTAAGAAAAGAAAAACTTCCCAAAGAATAGTGGCTTACAAAATATTTCTTACTACACAGATTCAGTCAGACAATATTAACCACTATGAATTTATCCCATGAAAATTTATTAAGACATTATTTTTCCTAACTTTTCAGAGAATTATTGAAAAATGATTTCTACGATCGTTACTACTAAAGCTACGTGATTGATACTACATTTTGTGATCTCAGAGTCTCACTGATTATAACTTCGAGTTTTATTTTGCACAAACCTATGTAGGTTAACAAATGTGAACGTTATCCGACGACATTGTTATATTCTTAGTTTTGGTCTTTGGAAATGCTAAAAAATAAGCCGGTGACTGGTTGGCACCATCGTGATATCATCCGTGATTGGTTGTTCTCAAAATATATTACAATCACCCAATAGCGGCGGTGACATCTTCGCTGCGGTTTCACTTTCATACGCAGTCGTGACGCCTCACCTAAAGCACAAGAATATACGAGCGCCTTCAATTCAATGGATATACCACACGGTCATCCATCGAGCAGTAATAGTTGTATCCAATAACGTTGAAGGCGCTCTGCGCGCTCGATGTTTTTGGTTCTTCTTCGTTAGTAAAGTACAACGCAGTGACGTTTCTTTTCCTAACATTTTTATACTCTCTTTTCGATGCGAAGGCTGTGACGCAATAATTCACAAGATATGACTTTCTCCCATCATCTCATTTTTTTTCAAGCGAGAAAATTACCGATTAAAATGTGGTATCCCAGCCAACAATGAAGAGTAGGCTATTCAGAATTCGCCGACTCACATGAGTAGAACATCTTGCTCACATGAGTAGAAATCCTACTCATATCACTAGAATATTCTACTCATAAGAGTAGAAAGGCACATAAGTAGAAAGACAACTCACATAAATTCAATTTTTTTGACTTTTCAGAAGTGATGTCTCTGACCAGGAGACACCTACATAATACGTAAATTTGAAAAATAAATACATTTTGTACTTAAAATTTTTTTGATGCAGTGACTACTATCTGAGATATCGGACATGGTAGATTCAACGCTGAACTCATATGAGTTGAAATCTCTGGTCATGCGTTGGAATCTCTAGTCATAAAACACATACTTATGGACTGCTCTTCCCTCCGCTATCTCCAATCACAGATCTACTCCCCTACAATCAACAGAAATACAAACCCTCTTACATGCGATGAACCCAATATTACCACCAAAATTCTAAAACTCTTCACCTCTCTTAATTTAAAAATCTAAATTTTCGTTCATACTCCCATTTTCAAGATTATCTGTAAAGACGTTAATAGCCGGAGACGCTGAATGTCTTAAAATTATACTAACTAACTAACTAACTAACTGAGTTGGCGAAAACTGAATAGAGACATTCTGCTCATATGAGTTAAAGTCTATTCATATAAGTTGAAATTCTATTCATATGAATTGAAATTCTATCCATATGACTTTGATTTTCTACTAAATTGTACTCAATATTTTTAATAGGGATGTGTGAATTATACATTTTTGATACCACAGCATATCAGTTCTCGATATCGTATGGAACTCAGAGATAGTAAATTTCATGAAACCTTATGAGGTAGACTACATCTTCCAATACAGAACTACAATCACAGGCTTGTTTTCAAAACGGCGTATATTCCATTAGTCAATGGAGATGTTGCATATGTGAGGATGGGATTTGACTATCGATTCACAGGTAAAAGTTGGTGAAAAACACGATGGTGCCACTGTTTTTCTCTGAAATCATCTCCCAAGCTCAAAAAAAGCTGAGGCCAAAATGGAGGGGATATCCCATGCTATCCTGAGTCAACCTCTACATCAAGACAAGCTCTCCGTGCAAAGATAGGGAGCAAATACATTAGCAGTGCTGCCGTGTTTTCAATTTTAGAGTCCCCAAATAAAGTGACAGCCCTGCTAATGTATTTGCTCCCTATCTTTGCATGGAGAGCTTGTCTTGATATAGAGGTGGACTCTCAGGATAGCGTGAGATATCCCCTCCATTTTGACCTCAACTTGAGAGCTGTTTTTGAGCTTGGGAGTTGATTTCAGAGAAAACCAGTGGCACCATCGTATTTCTCGCGAACTTTTACATAAGGATCAATAGTCTAATCGCAAATTTCTCACATATGTGACATCGTCTATTATTGGAACAACCCTTTCCTTTTGCATCTCCCCTGGAGCCACCCTCATACGTTCGACTTCCTCACGACAGGCCATGCCCGCGGATCCTGCTGTCGAGCGGGGTCTCGAACGTTGATTGGATGGCGGGCGGGAAGAGGGTGAGTGGCGGTTGGGCGCCGGACATCTTCACGTGCCTCGTCGAGATGCGCTGGTGGTGGCTCCACGGCGTCTTCTTCCTGGCCTTCGTCGTCTCCTGGTTCGTCTTCGCCCTCTTCTGGTGGGCCATCGCCTATGCCCACGGCGACCTCCTCGACCTCCACGACCCGCAATCGTAAGTACAACCAACTTAAGTACGGTGGATCCTCGGTTTCGGAAAAATGGGTCGGTCGCGCTTGTCACAGAAGCGTGGTTCGATGATTTCAAATTATAGACCAGCGGAGCACCACACCAAGTTCCCACGTCTTTAACCAGAGGCGGATCCAGCGATTTGGCAACACCGGATTCCCTCCATTTAAATCCACGTTAAAAAATCGCTTTTTGTCGGAGCACCTGGCCCCTCCAAGAATCGATACATTTGCATGGGTTTAAATGGAGGAAAAAAATGTTGCCAATTTTTTGAGGGTACCATCGACATTTTAAATTTTAACACTTAAAGGGATAATTTCACATAAATCAAAATTGTAATCTCCAGATAAATCATCAAGGAATAATACGTTCGTGTCAAAAACCATATTCCAAGATCTTAAGGTAAAGTCACAATACTCCGTTCCCAATTCGGCAAGTGCAACAAATCACTCACTTGTGTAGGTTGCCTAGTTTCTAATTGAAGGAGCTCATTTTGTTAAAGCATTTACCTATTGCTCTACAATTAGAGTAAGTTGCGTTTAGGCATCATTTGCACAGCAGATTACCTTTATTCCTTTTCGGTAGATACTTATTTTCTTGATAGCAGTTTTCCCTTTACTGACATAGCGTTGCATTGCGAAAGCAACAAATGTTTGTTCAGCTTTCATCTTCTATGTCTGGAGTATTAAACTTGAATCCAAGCAAGAGATCATTTTTGGGTAACATTATACGTCTGATCTCCTTGCTTAGAAAACACCATCAAAATATCGATTTCCAACCGACTCCAGTGTCAAAAAAATACTGTACAATGTAGATTTTCTCTCCAAAATCAACGATTAGCTCATGCAACAAAGGTTAAAATCATCTTTCACTGACCAAATGATGATTTAAAAATATCTCAATTGCATGGTTGATCGAAACTCTTTTGTAATGTTTTTGCCCTCTGATTTCTCTGATAAGGTGCACGATCATTAGAGCTCATGTTTTAAAATCTCTTTAGGGACGTGGAACCATGCGTTACAGAGCTGAACGATTTCATCTCCGCTTTCATGTTTTCCTTGGAGACTCAGTACACGACAGGATACGGCACTCGATCTCCAACGACCGAATGCCCGGAGGCCATTTTCCTCCTTTCATTCCAAAGCATTTTCGGACTTCTTCTCCAGGCTGTTCTCACCGGAGTCATTTTCGCCAAACTCACGAGACCTAAATGCCGCACGCAAACAATTGTTTTCAGGTAAACAGCGCAGTGCTCCCGTTTAATTTTACCAAAGATTTCGGAGTTCCCGGAATCCATCCCGATTTCCATAAGTTCCGAGAAATATTCGAATTTTGTCAAAAGTTCCGGGGAAAATTTCGAATTACGCCCAGATTCAGTTGCGAAGATCGTCGGATTTGATCCGATTGACTTTTGATCAAATAATCGTTGAAGCTGACTGAATATCCCACTATTCCGGGAATTTCAAAAGTTCCGGGGGAAATTCCGAGAATTTCCGGATGCCAAAAGTTCCGGAGGGAAATTCCGAGAATTTCAAAAGTTCCGGGGGGAAATTCCGAGAATTTCAAAAGTTCCGGGGGAAATTCAGAAAAATCCCAGAAAATTTCGGAACTAGTTCCGGAAAATGGGAGCATTGAAACAGCGAGCTACAATAATGTAAACTTTATGATACTGTGGCGGCCAATCACCGCTCACCTCTAGCGACGCAGCCCATGTTCGCTCCTGATTGGCCGCCGCAGTCTCAACCACGGCTATATATGTCGTGACCTCACCGCCTCGAGACACTCCGCTCCCCCGTCAGCCACACGGGCCACATCACCCATCCCAGCGGACATCTCGCAGCCGGCCGGCTTGCCCTTTTCAACGGCTCTTCTTAGAGCCACCAGCACTAGAGCACCTCTCTTGGTCTTCGGCCATAATACCTACTCTAATCATAAAATTACCTAAAGCTATAAAAGAGCTGTATTCATAGTCGTTTTTTGAGCAGCTCCTGAATAACAGTTTTTTAAGGTGATTCGTCAAGCTCAAGTGACGTGGTCGAACTGGCATGCGATACATCGCATCTTTTAGGTAAAAAATCTCGGCAGATTTTGAATTTTCAGCAAAAAAAAGGACGATAGCCCCTGCGCATGAGCCTGAAGAATCATTCTAAACCCAAAAATCGGCAAAATTCAGAGAAATGAAAACAGGATAGTGTTTGGAAAAAAACCTCGCATTCGATACCGAAATCGATAGCTGAATCGAATGCGAGGTTTTTTTCCAAACACTATCCTGCTTTCATTTCTCTGAATTTTGCCGATTTTAAGGTTTAGAATGATTCTTTAGGCTCATGCGCAGGGGCTATCGTCCTTTTCTTTACTGAAAATTCAAAATCTGCCGAGATTTTTGACCTAAAAGATGCGATATATCGCATGCCAGTTCGACCACTTCTTTTGAGCTTGACGAATCACCTTAAGGGTTTTTGAAAGTTGTTTCTCATAGGTTATAAATCTCCACCAGAGATTTTAAGAGTTTTTTCCCTTTTTTAAAGAACGAAAGGTACCTATGGTATGATGAAACTTTAATTCCACTCTCTGTGACATTTTTAGTCGGAATGCTACAGTGTCGCTACAGGACGATGGATACTTGCGCCTCATGTTTCGTGTTGGTGACCCCTGCAGCTCAGTTTCCCATGTTGGTATCGCTAGAGCAACTGCCTGGATTGCTAGATTTGAGACCAACTCCAAGCGTAAATCTTTCATGACCGATCAAAAAGAACTAAAACTTAACGGGTAGGTAAGCATGAAATTAAAATACTTTTTTTGCGTGAATAACATAAGCTCACCAAAAGTAAGGAGGTATCTTGGAAAATAAAAAAGAATGTAACCTCATGCGACCTCTGGAAATGAAACCTTCTGATGGGGAGGGGAGGGGGGGAGCAAGGGCATCACATCAAGGGGAGTCTTGGAGGCAGGTTACCCGTAAGCTAATTGGACCGCACTAAGCAGGAAGGAATCAAGCCACATTAGCTGCGGTAATCCAGAATTGCGCGAAAGGTCTAAGAAAATATTTAAGGATTGTGCAAAAAAGGCACAAGAATTTCGCGAATAGAGACCTTAACATCTGTTACAGGAATGCGCGAATTTTAAAATGAAGTTACTTTAAGGTAGAAGTTTGGCAAAGCCGGAAACAATTGGAAAATAAACGCATTATTATAAGCGAATTTTCGCGATCGAATGTCATTCATCAAACGAATTGATCAGTGCTGAGTGATGCCGATGATCGGTGATGTCAGGAGCCAATCAGAGCTCAGATTTTTTTCCTAAATGAAATTAAGAAGAAAATAAGAAAACACGAAACACTAAAACACAGAAATTGTGAAAACACCAGACTTGAATTGACAAAACACAACAACAGTAGAAGAGATGACAGAACAAAAATTTTGGTGAGAGATGAAGTTTCTGACATCGATTGCATCAATTCAAAAATCGAATTCAAGTCCCGAGGTGAATTCGAAATTTCAAATTGATGGATTTCAACGGTCTCTGGTGAGACCAACGAAGAAGTCGAATATCATTGAAAAAAAATGCACAATCGTCGAATATCATTCAACGGTGAATGATATTCGATCGCGAAAATTCGCTTTATGTTACGCTAGTTTAGGTTAGTGTGTTGACAAATCATCGATGTCTTACCCTCTGATGATAAATGAAGTGATATGATTGAATATTGATCCAGGGTATAAAGAACTTACCTAACTTTTCTCGGGAAAAAACGAGGCAACGTTAAAATGCTTATGCGGCGTCAAAATACAACATGGGCCTTTTAAGTTCTATTATTCGATGCCGCGATTATTGTAACGGGAGTTCGGATAATCGCGTCAAACAGTGCAGCCGGCGTTAAACGTATATTAGCGCCTGCAAGACTGTAGGAATACTTCAAGCATTGCGCCAAACAGTGCGGTCGGCGCACAGCCCCATATCAGCGCCTACAAGACTGCATGAATACTTCTCGCATTGCGCCAAACGCAGTGCAGTCGGTCAGTTGACCTTTTCACTTTTTAAATGTCTACGAAAGCTCTCTGGACCATTCGTGCTGCGAGGGCTATCCATCGAAGAGAGACATGCCCGTAAATGAATAGGGAATGAACAGTTTTCCGCGATGTAGCTATCTACCACAAACTACTTAGGTTGCCAGATTAACGCTATTCCTCTTTGAATATTGAATATTCACGCAAATATGTGAGTTTTCAGTACCAGAAGATAAATTCGCGCAATCCTATGCATATTCAAAAAGGTAAAAGAGGGGGCTTTCGCGCAATTCTACCGCAGCCATTACCTGCTGCCAAAAATTGGGCAACCCACTTTTTTACATGAAAACGGTTGTGCAAATTTTTGGGCAAATTTCAGTGAATTTTCTGCATGGTACGAAGAAAATACCTAAAAATGTTCAAAAGGAATCCGTATGTCGTTGACGCTCTCTTGTGAACAATTAAATTGCCCAGTTAAAATTGGCAACAGCTGATGCGGCTTGATTCCTTTCTGCTGAAAGCTATCTAATTTTGGTTCATATGATTCATTGACGTGTACCTATTTACATGGCTTGTATGGACTATCCCTAGTCCTTAAATTTGCGAAATTATAACAATAGACACGCACAACCATGCTAAGGAAAAACCTCGTATGGACAGTTGAATGTTGCCAACTATCTCTCGATAAAGTACTACTTTTGAGGAACTTGACTAATATTTTTCTTTGAAGATGTCAAACGATTTAGATCAAATTGCGAACTAACAGCTTTGAAAAGGAAGAAAATATTTCAAAATCTCCGAGAAAATCTTTGCTTTATCAAAGAAAATTTGGCAATTTCCAAAGGCTCATACGGTGTTTTTCCTTAGCAAGGGATCACAGTTTTCATTTCTAGGTATAGTGAGATCCACATCCCCCTCATCATGGAATGAGGATGACGTTGATGCGAACAGCGTAACCGTTGGAGCGGTGCGCCGCACCGGAATCGCTGCGAGTTCGCCTTCAAATTTGGCGACGCAACCCAACCATACGTCGAGGTTAATCAAGTTGCATTCACCGAATTGTTTGGTTCTGAACGTTCCACGTACCGAGCGAAGGCTGACAACTTACATTTGAGGAATTATCGATACATTGACGATCACGCACAGCCACGCTAAGGAAAAACGTCGTATGAACATTCGAATGTTGCCAAATATCTCTCGATAAAGCACTATTTTTAAGGAAAGATATGAATATTTTTCGTTAAAAGTTTTGAATTATTTCGATCTTTCAAACTAACTGCTTAGAAAAATCTGGAGAAAATATTTCAAAATTTCTGAGAAAATCTTTGATTCATCGAAGAACTTTAGCAACAGCCGCAGGTTAACACAGCGTTTTTTTTCTCGGCAAGGCAGCACAGTTTTCATTCATAAACTGCAAATCGAAGGTGTAAGTCGGCAATCATATAACTCGGTTGGCGACGTCGTAGACTTCCTGTCATATATACTTTATTTTTTAAACGGAAAACTACTCGACGGCAATTCCTTAAAACTGCCGTGATTTTTTTTCTCTGTGCGAAGAAAATGCCTGCTGCAAAAACTTCAAGTAATGATGTCGATTTGTTCTCCTTTGAAAAAATAACATGGAGGCGGAGATTTTTAGACACCGCAAACAGATGTGTGATAGCCGACTTACGCCGTCGAAATTCTTCATCGCGAATAAGTAGGGACTATACCCTGGTAAAAATGGCAAGTGCTCAGATCAGTAGCACTTGCCTTTGGAACAGACCTAAGCACTGATGTCAGTGCTGCCGGGCGCTGATCTGCTACCTCAGTGTTAGGTCTGTTCCAAAGGCAAGTGCCTCTGATGTAAGTGGCACTGACCTAAGTGTCTCAGACGTAAGCGGAGTGGAAACTCCCAGAAATACTGTACAGGCAAAAATTTCGTTAATTACCGATCTGCCAGGTACGTTAAGTCACTATTTGACGATCAGGGAGGGCTGCTGTGAGTTTTCAATCCCAAGCAAGTATCACAATCTTCAGGGGACATCGCTCGTTCCCATGCGGTCTCCAATCTAAGTACTAACTACGCCCGACGTAACTTAACTTCGGTGATCGTCCTAGCGATTGAACCACTACACTACCTGCGCGTGTACGTGTTAGGGGCGTAATTTTACCATTTCAGGGCCCCCATTGGGGTAATTTTGCCAGCAAATGATGATTTTGTCTTTGAATGTGAATCCGATACTTAATTTTTCTATTATTCTTTTTTAATCAATCAACATGTAAATGAAGTTTTGTAAGTTACGTTTCTTTGAAAAAAAAATGGATCGCACTAAAATTCAAAATTAAAGCTAATGATGCAAAAAAAATAATGAAAGTTGAAATTATACAAAAAATATAAATTAGCAGATACAAAAATTGAAAGTAAAGGAGTAAAAAAGTTAGAAAAGAATTGAAAATAAAGTAGGAAAATTTTAAAAAAAATTGAGACTGAAACATTTTAAAAACAGTTAAAACTGAAAAAAATTAAAACCAAATTTAAAACTATTTTTTTTTATAAAAAAATAATAATGCTTAAATAAATATATCTAAATACATATTTTAGCGGTGATAATATTTTTATCGATCTCATTTTTTGTTGTGTTTTAATTATTTAAGTGCCATCTTAAACGAAGAGGGTAAAACAAATTATTCAAGAGTGTGGCTACTTAAACTAGTTTTCCTTCCCTCTTAGAAAATCCCACCTTCTACAAAATATGCCTCTCTGAAAGATAAAGTTTGTGGTCCCCGTGTCCCGAGGAAATATTCCCCCACGAAAATGAAATAGGGTGGGGGAAGGGGGAGCCATCTCTACTTTTTGGGAGTGAGTGCGGTTCGATTAAGATTGATGTCAGAGACTTACCCTCTGAACCAAGTCCTGACCTCAGTCCCGCTTACCTCAGAGACATCTCTGCACTTAGGTAAGTCTTTCTCCCGACGTCAGTGCCTCTTACCTCAGTGCTGACTTCTTGGGTAAGTGCTTTAACACTTACGTCAGAGAAAACTGAACTGACCTCAGAGCAAATTGCACTGACCTCAGTGGAAAATTCACTGACCTAACACTTGCCATTTTTACCAGGGTAGAGCTACATATCGACGGTATAAGGCAGCAACCACATTACTCGGTTTGCGACGTCGCAGACTTCCTGCCATACTTTATTTTTTAAACCGAAAAGTACACAACGGCAATTCTTCAAAACTGCCTTGATTTTTCTTCTCTATGCGAAGAAAATTCTGCAAAAACTTCAAGGAATGATGTCAATTTGTTCTCATTTAAAGAAATAACATAGAGGCGGAGATTTTCAGACACCGCAAACGAGTTATGTGATTGCCGACTTACATCGTCGATATACTTATTAATGCGTTACGGGTTGGGTCCCGAGCAGCAGCGCTTGAAAACGAAATCGCTGCCTTCAAATTTGGCGATGCAACCTAACCGTACACCGAAGTTAATTGAATTGCATCCACCTATTGGCTGTATTCTGTATGCTCCTACATTTTTTGAGGACTTATTAATTACATTTCGACGGTGTAAGTCGGCAATCACATGGGTAACTCGGTTTGCAATGTCGCAAACTTCCTGTCATACTTTATTTATTTTTAAACAGAAAACTAATCAACGGCAATTCTTTTAAATTCTGCCGTGATTTTTCGTCTCTATAAGCAGGGCCTGATTAAGGAGGTGGCCACATGGGCCGCGGCCCATGGAGGCAAATTTTGCAATTTCTTTACATATACGTATAAAAAAATCGGATTCAGAAAAAAAATTATAAACGAGAGAAGCGTCTTTCGGTGACACAAGAATGCAATTTGGCATGGAGCGACGCGGCGCAAAGAGCAATGATGATGAGGACTTGAGATGAAGAGGAGAAGCCCTCAGCGCGGCGGCGGCGGTCAGCATGTAACACATGTCAGCACCTGCAAGACTGCATGAATACTTCACGCATTGCGCCGAACATAGTGCGGTCAGCGCGGTGCGGCGCACGGTGGATCGACTCAATGGGATAGGGGTCGGACAAAATTTGGAAACTTTACAAGCTCATAACTCCGTTTATACAAAAAATTGAGGTTTTAAAAATGGCTCCTCCTGTTTCCTCGTGAAATTTTCTTTCAAATACACCCCTTGATATTTATAATGTGACGACGTAAACATCAAAATTTGCAGTTTCAGTCAAAAATTTAATCTCCGACCTTTCTAACTGACTCGATCCACCGTGCGGCGCGGCGGAGGTTAAAATTATTAAACCAAAGGGTATCCTTGGGTAAGGGCACCAGATGCCCCTCCTCATGGATTTTGAATTTAATGGTCTAAACCCTTTTAGGAGGTCCTAAAAACATGGTTTTGGGCAATTTTACCCTCCTAACCCTAACCACCTCCCCCCCCCCCTGCAGCCCCGAAAAACCCATTATTCGGGGAATTTTGGGGTATTTTCACGTTTTATTTCATATCTCCCGCAATTTTCGATAAAAATGCACCAAAACTTCATCAATTATACATCAGACCAGTCAGGTTCTTGGGTAAAAAAAATCAAATTTATCGTACCTTATTTAGACTCCTAAAAAAATTCGTAAAAATCGTCAATTTCCAATTTTTTTCAGATTTTAGCGGGTTTAAAAAAAAATGAGGACACATGCATTTTTTGTTTTTGCCTTAAAATGTAGGTAATATACCCAGTTGTTACCAAAAAAAATTTCAAGCCTTCACGCGTGGTGCGTCCCACCGAAAAAAATGGTTTTCTTTGGCGTCAAAGCGGTTAAAATGGCTCTTTTGGCAACGGTTTACTCGCACGCTATCAACATAGTAACACTAAAATATCTAATTTTTGGTTTCAATGTTTCAAGAAGCATGCCCTAGTATCGTCAGAAAAGGTTTCAAGTCGAACGAATCCTTGCGCCCCACGTAAAGTACCGGTTTTTGGCGCCAAAACGGTCAACATTGCTATTTCAGAAGGGGTTACTCGCGTAGGGTGGCCCTTATTTTTGAATTTACGGAGTTTAAAGTGCGGAACCCTGCAAATGGTTTCATCTGATGAGAAAATAACGGGAAAAAAATAAAAATTGAGAAAAAAATGTTTTAAAACGCGCCTCAATGAGCCTTAAGTTCCGAGCGTGGCATGCGAAGACGCGTTTTTTCGTCATTTCGCGAATTTTTTCCTCCCTTTGAAATGTTCCTACGGCTTTGATATTTTTAGAGGTTATACACTGTTTAGAGTACTTTACGAGAAAAAAAATGAAATTTACATAGCTCAGTTAAAAATGCTCTTTTATCCCCATCAAAGAGGCCACGTCGTGCGATTTTGCCGATTTTCCCTTTATATCGTTCATTTGCACGTTAGCCCCGAAATACCTTTAAATCGACTTGTTTTCCAGCAGCTGAACAGAATTGTTTATTTTTGGTTTAAATGACTCGGCAGACACTCTACTTCTAGAATCTGAAGCATTTTTGCTTTTGACTCTTCAAAAAATTTAATCTCGTTCAGGCAAACCGTGCCTGCCGTGAAGCTGGTCAACATAAAACTTAAATTCTCCATGATTTTTCGTATTCGATAGCAGAAGATTTGGTTCAAAATTTAAAGTCGTAAATTTGGATTCTTTCTCATGGAAGAGATGAATTAAGAACGGAAATTTTGAAACACCGCAACGGAGATACGTGGTTTCGCACTTCAGTCGGACAGATACGGACATCCAACAAGCTTTAAATGGTTGCATCAAGTCCCCGTCACCGCCGACCAACGCGTTTGTCGATCGAATCAACTACAGGTATTATGCGTATGAAGTCAAAACGCCTTCAATTTTTTGAACGCAATACGGACATCCGTCGAGGTTGTATAGTTGTATCATGGCGCCGTAGCAATCGCGTCCCATTGTTTATCGTTACAGACGAATCTAAGTTGAGAGAGGCCAGTCATAATGCCTTCAATTTTATTCATACATATTTTCGGGCAAAATGGGAGACGAAGTTTCTCCATTTGCGACGTTGCAGACTTCCTTAGAAATTTTATTTTTCTTTCGAGAAGCTGGTCAACATAAAACTTAAATTCTCCACGATTTTTCGTATTCGATAGCAGAAGATTTGGTTCAAAATTTAAAGTCGTAAATTTGGATTCTTTATCATTAAAGAGATGAATTAAGAACGGAAATTTTGAAACACCGCAACGGAGATACGTGGTTTCGCACTTCAGTCGGACCGATACGGACATCCAACAAGCTTTAATGGTTGCATCAAGTCCCCGTCACCGCCGACCAACGCGTTTGTCGATCGAATCAACTACAGGTATTATGCGTATGAAGTCAAAACGCCTTCAATTTTTTGAACGCAATACGGACATCCGTCGAGGTTGTATAGTTGTATCATGGCGCCGTAGCAATCGCGTCCCATTGTTTATCGTTACAGACGAATCTAAGTTGAGAGAGGCCAGTCATAATGCCTTCAATTTTATTCATACATATTTTCGGGCAAAATGGGAGACGAAGTTTGTCCATTTGCGACGTTGCAGACTTCCTTAGAAATTTTATTTTTCTTTCGAGAAGCTGGTCAACATAAAACTTAAATTCTCCACGATTTTTCGTATTCGATAGCAGAAGATTTGGTTCAAAATTTAAAGTCGTAAAATGTTTGTTCTTGCATAATTCATACTAAAAATAAGAATTATGCAAGGACAAACACAAATTTGGTTTAATAATTTTAACCTCCGCCGCGCCGCACGGTGGATCGAGTCAGTTAGAAAGGTCGGAGATTAAATTTTTGACTGAAACTGCAAATTTTGATGTTTACGTCGTCACATTTTAAATACCAAGGGGCGTATCTGAAAGAAAATTTCACGAGCAAACCGGAGGAGCCATTTTTAAAACCTCAATATTTTGTATAAACGGAGTTATAAGCTTGTAAAATTTGCAAATTTTGTCCGACCCCTATCCCATTGAGTCGATCCACCGTGCGCCGCACCGCGCTGACCGCACTATGTTCGGCGCAATGCGTGAAGTATTCATGCAGTCTTGCAGGTGCTGACATGTGTTACATGCCGACCGCCGCTCGCCGCCGCGCTAAGGGCCCCGGTTAGATCACTCGGCAAGACTTTTTGTTACATAATATGGTTTTTATGTTCCCAGGGCATGTTTTTTATTCTACCCGACACTGATAGAGCACAGAATTGACGAAGACAGCCCACTTTTCGACATGTCGGCATTGGACTTCTTGCATTCTCATTTTGAGATTTTGATATCCCTTGAGGGTGTTGTTGAGACAACGGGGCAGAACACGGAAGTGCGAAAATCATACTTATCGTCTGAAATATTGTGGGGACATCAGTTCCGAGAGGTAGTCAAGAGAAGTTCCTCAGGATTTGTGGTCAATATGGACAAGTTTCATGACACTTACGTCATCGACACACCTTTGTGCAGTGCGCGACAGTTGAAAGAACTAGTCAAGATACAGTGAAATACCTGGCAGATTAATGCAAGAGAGAAAAGGTGATTTAAACCAGGTTTCCACAGAATTTAAGAAATGATTTTCCACAGCATATTTTGGTAAATTATATAACAATTGAAGATTTACCATGAAGTTAAGAAGACATACTTTGAAATAACTGTTGGGCAAAATTTGTTGTTCGAAACGTTAAACCACACCACAAAGCAAATAAAAGAGACTTAAGTAACAATTGAGGCGCTGGATGCAAAGGCATGGGCGTAGCTAGGGGGGTCCTGCCCCCCCCCCCCAGAAATCTCGTGCCCCCCCCCCCCCAGAAAAACGGGATCCTTCATTCCTCACCCTCCCCCCGCTCTCTTCACCGCGAGAGGTGGTCCCATGCCCCCCCCCCCAGAAAAATTTCCTGGCTACGCCCCTGTAGCAAAGGGCACTTCTTGGTTGCAGTGTTTCAGAGTCTCCTCTAATATTTCATTCATTGTAAGGAAAGTGAATGCGTCCATTTCACCTAAACTTGTACCGAGTATTCCTCGTGATTCTACAATTTCCTATGGAAAGAATTCTGGAAAAATCACCCATTAAATTCTTCTCCAAGGGATTAATTAGCAACTGAAGATTCTGAAACACTGCAATCCAGAAGTGCCCTTTCATCGTCCAGAGCCTCAATTCTTCCCCTGACTGTGGCAATCCTATTTGAAGATTTGATGGTCCATAGATTTTTTTTTTATTTACTTGTACATTGAAACTAAAATGTTTGCTTCAATTAGATCCACTCTGCGTTCGTTAAACACCTCCTAGGTACTGGAAAAATATTGTTTCCTGCTCTGATTCTCCGGCTTCTTACTTATTAACTCAGGGATGCAGAAACTACCTAACCACACTATTGCCCTCAGCTTTGGTCAAGTGAAAGGGATTCTCCAAGTATTTCCAAAAATATTTTACGCTTTTCAGCGGTGGAGATTCTCAGTTTCTTTTTGAGGAGGAAAAGGGGGAATGCTTCATATTAAGCCTCTATAGGAATGATTCATGAGTACCTAGTGGTCAAAATTGGGGAAAAACTTGGAACTTTCTGCATACCTGTCATACCTCCAGAAATTGTTGCCACAGAAGGAAAATGTTCACAAGGAAAAAGAGAGGGGTAGTTGGATAAGAGTTAGCAAAACCTTGCTTCTAATTTGATGATTTTTAGAATATAAATTGCTGGAGTGTGGTTATGCTGTATGACATCACAATACTCATTGGTTATTTCAAATGACTGAAAGACTTGCAGTTGAAATGAATTAACATTGCAGCATTAATCGAAAAAATTGGTCTTTAAATTCTGAAAAGCCTAGACTTTCAAAATTTCTGAGGAAGTAATCCTCTCTCTTCCCTGAAAATTGCCACTTCAAGTACAATAATCGACTCATTTAAGCTACATCAAAATTAAACGGTAATTCAAAATTCCTCAATTTGGTTTGTTAAATTGTCAGAGGCCGAGAGAAAAAATTTCATTATGCCTGACTCCAGAAACTTTTTTGGTGCAAAGAAGGAAAAAATTAAAATACTTAGCAAGTAGATTTCAGCGGTGTTTTATTGGATTCATCAAATGAAAGAAGTTCAAACAAGAACGAAATTCAAAAATATTCAATAGCATTAAGTCCGTAAAACTTAAATATAAAATATCCTGTAAATTGAAAAAAAAAAATAAATAAATAAATTAATTAAAAAAATTAGAAGAGAAAATTATCCACAGTCCATTTCTACATACATTTTAGTCAATCAACACTTTTTGCAAGATATCAACCTTTATCTGAAACATTACCACAAAGGTCATTTTTCAATTAAAATACACTTTTGTCAGATGAATACCCAGCAGGATGGAAAAATATTGAAAGTACCGGAAAATATATTTTTAACTGAGCACTATCTTGAGACATACACAGATTCAACCCTGATTATGCTTAGAAGAGTGTGCTTCAATTCGCGCAGGAATCAAGGCCAGAATTGTCTGCAACTCAGAGAAAACCAAACTCGACAAAAGGTATTTGGACATATTGATGGCAAAAATGCATATCTCGATGTGCGATGCTGCAAAGCTTCCTTCATAGTTCATTTTTTTAATGGATAAATACTAAACATTATTCATAGATGAATTTTCTGATTTATCCTTTGAAGTGAAGTGAAGAATATTCTGAGAAAATTTCAAGCAATGGTGTTGAATTTCTTGCTTTGATAAAATAAGACGGGAGTGGAGGTACAGAAACAAGGAGATGCACACTTTTGCGGTTTCACCATCAATATTTAAAATCCTTTCCAAAGCTCTGTGCTGATAATTTCAACAAATCAATCAAACCTTATTGCAAAGAATTCAGTTTTCTTCGAATCGGACAGTCCAAAATTATGTATAAAAAAATTGCGAGTGTTCATGTAAAAATGCGCTACTAGGAGGAGTGTGACCAAATTCAGGCAGAGGGGACAACATATAAGAAACTATGACCTACTACATTCTACTCTACCAAGGATAAGACTTAAAATTGAACCTACAGAGTATTCAGCATTTAAAGTATATGAAAAGTGGAAAAAATAGAGAAAAAAATCAGGAAAACGGAGAACAGAAGGAAGCAAAAATAGCCTGCAAAAGCAAGAACAAGTCGTCCGCACTTCCTGAGCTGGGTAAAAATCTAGTAGAAAGTGGTAAAAGTATTGCTATACGAAAAGCCGGATACAGATGGTCGAACATTTTGTTCCTCTTTCTTTCTCCTTGGTTGAGACGAAAAGTTGAATCATGTAATATTGCACACAATTGTATGAATAGTTAGACCGTCTGCATTGGGCTGTAGAAAACAAAATTAGCAGAAACAGGGAGCAGACAAGTTCAACAGGAGATCATAAAGTGATAAGCACTGCATGGTTAAGGTACAGAGATATCTACTCTCAACGAGTCATTTTATTCCCTTGCAAAAAATACACTCCCTAATGCCGAAAATTGATTTTGTAAAGTCAGTTAGGGAATCATTCATAAAAAATAATAGTGGACATCTTACGGTGCCTAGTGACATATCTCGTTACGGTCAAGGATAATTGAAGAGAGCTCCAGAGGACGGGCCCACGAAACATGGATTAATTAGTTCCTCAGGTCCGTCTTATCTGGACAAGCCAGTAGCGCTGCAACTTGTGCAGCTAATTGCTGCTCAGGAGAAACGAGCGCACTTGGACTAATATGGACCCTTCTTCTGAAACCCTTTTTAATTTTTAATTTTGGAGTTGGTCAACAACAATGTATACATTGATGGCAGATAATAATGAAGGCATGTTATCAGACAATGATCATATTTCCAACCAACCTCCAAACCTAATTCTTTTGTATCACGACAAACAGGTTCATTTTCATCCAGAAACATGTGATTTCAGACAAGGCGCATTAACCGAAGACAAATGCCAACATTTCAAAGGTCGCAAAATTAAAGTCAGTGAAACCAAAACTCCAAAAAAATTCAGTCCCGAGGGTGCTTTGAAATTTTAAGTTTTAGAAAATTCCCTCAGAGGTTAAAACTGAAGATTTTGAGAGAGAATGTGAGAATTCTTAGACCTTAAAATTGGATTACAGGAATTTTGCAAAATTTGAAATATTTTCCGGCATATTTCAACAGAAGCAGTAGAGATAAATCTAGAAGAGAAAAGATCTACCATTCAAATTTTCACGATGAAACTGAAAAGAACTGCAAGGATCAAGAGGGCGGATCTTTCGTCTCGCTCTACAAGTAGTTCAGCTTACTAACTGTATACTCCAGGAGAGGCGCGACAAAAGAACAGATTAAAGGAAAATTATTTTCTGAGAAAACCAAATAAATTTCTGCTTAGGTTCTTACAGATTCATCTTTGTTGGTAAGACTTACAGCTAAAAATGGATCAAAATAAACCAAAATAAACCTGAGAGTGCCTAACTTTTTTAATCTTTTGGCTCTGCTTTGCCTCAAGTTCAACACAATCCTTGGTTACAAATGGATGACAAATATTTTAAACGTTAATTGCATTTGAGAAAAATGATTGTTAAATTATCTTTGGAATGCTCGTGTTCAGTAATTCTTAACTTTGGCATTTACGAAAAGTAAGCGGTCCACTTGGGTCACACCCTCCTTGATGCTTCTTTAAATGAGAGCTCAAAGAAAATATCTTCAACTCGTTATTCATGCATTAATATCTTAAAAAACCCATCCTAGAAAATTTGTTTGAACCAAGTGCATTACCTATTTTTCAAAAATACAAGATCTAAAAATTAATGATCGACGCTTATTGATTCTGATTAAAAAAAAAAAAAAAAAAAAGAAAAGAAATAAAAACCTCTTTAACTCTAATTCTGTCTTTAATACTTCAATTTGAGTCATTACTTTGAAAGTTCTATCCGACACGGATTCCGAGAAAAATCACAATCATTGCTCAGAAACCACGAATATTTGTAAAAACTTTTTGAGGGAAGAAAGTGCGAGGGGTCGTAATTCTTATTTTATACAAATGACTATATACACTTGACTGAACAATCCACACAGAGACTGATCTGGCCTGCACAGATAAATTTAAAGCTTAAACAGTTTACTCATCTTCTCCTTCATAATTTCCATTGCTGTGTGCAAATTCATCTTCTTTCTCATATTTGACTTCCACATTCTTGTATTCTTCATCGTTGTAATTCGATAGTCAGGGTAGTCTGAAAGTAACAGCAAAAAAGGGAAAATTAGCTGAAGTATGAATAAGTTCACTCTTACAATGGACAATCAAACCAACCAGGGATTGGAATGCAAACAGTTTGTTGTCTCCCTGCGCAACGTGTCTTGTCTGACCTGTTACAATATCTCAATGAATATTTTTCTTTTCATGGAAGAACTATCCCACGAATTTTACTAAAACTTTTAGAGACTTTCCTCATAAGAATAAAAAAAGATCACAAAAAGTCAGGTAAATAGATGCTGCAGTCCCTCTACAAAAAAAATAAAAACATCCATGAGAAATACTGAAACAGCGCAATGGAGCATAAGACAAAATGAGAATTTACACATTCTGATACATGGCTTTATATAAAAAATTTCAGGTAGAGCACAATTAACAAAACAAAAATTACCAAAATTTACTACTAACTACGATATTCAACGTTTTTCGATAAGTAAAATTAAACCTCTTGCTCCTGAAAAACCTTATGTCAACGCGAGTCAAATTGCACATTAAATGTTATCGTAACAGTCTCTTCAGTATGAAAATAAGACCAACTCAATCTTGACGATTGGCTTAGCTATTGAACGTTATTAACACTTTGAATACAATAAAGCGGAGGAGGAAACATTGCTCGATTAAAAGGCCCACTAAAACTGTTGTGGTGGGTACTCTACCTAACGCAGAGTATTGTTTTTCTTGCATGGGTAATCCCAAATTCCTCTAAGCAATGTGAGTTAAACTCGTCAATATCTTAGTTGGAAGTTGATTTCAGTAATTTTCATTGCATGTACCATATTCTACATGAAATTTTGTTTGGAAAATATGTATCACCTTTCTAAAAACCAGTCCTTGCAGCGAAATGCCGCAATCAGACGCTGAATTTAGCACCTGAATGTGGAAGTCAACAGTCATCCGCCCAACGTGCTGAAATTTAGCAAATTCGAGTTATTTTCATCCAGATGTGTATTAAATCTACTCGAATAGTTCAGACAAATTCAAAATTGGTCCGATGGTTGCTGAGAATCGTTGCTGAATTTGCGCGTCTCGGGCTTCCACATTCAAGCCACATTCAGCTCCCACATTCAGCGTGTGATTTGCGGTATGAAAGAAATCATGCTCATGTGAGAGTATCCGTAATGCATTTGGATGAAACCATGCACCAAATTGGAGAAGTGTGTCAAGATGGTAGCAGCAGAGCTTTGCTTGTGATTGCATGACCTGAGCTCTAATCTCACACAGAAGGCCAATACACCACTGTGCCGTCATATATGATTTCATTGCAGATTCTGCCGCAGTATTGAGAGTGACATAATGCTTGTTCCATCATGCTCCCTCATTGTAATTATGGAGGAGTTTCAATTAATTTTCCAGGTGTCATTTAATTGTTGCATTCTTCAAAGAGCCGCACAAGAAAATTTTGGAAAAAGAATCCAATTTCTCAATTTGTATGTACTTATTTTCCATGCGGACTTTTTTCTGGCTGGGTTCCCTCTCTAGTATCTTTGCTCTGAGGGTATTGCAGGTGTGACACGCACTTGCATAAAAAGATAAATACATGAAAGTTGAGACATTACATTATTTATTCGTCATTTAATTTTCTTAATGGTGCATGATTCAAATTATTGGAGCTTTCTATGTGCAAGACAATTGGGCAATTGAGTTTCTAAGCCTTTCACCACAGTGTAACCAAGAATTTTGGGTGCAAAAATTTAGCAACTCTTTAAAAAGCTCATCGATTCCAGCTGAAATTCTGCTACCAGAAAGTTAAAAAATCAGGGCATCCTAAATGGGATAACTAGCGAGGACTTCAACATTTATGTAGAGAAAAAGTGCAAGGACTTGGAGGATCTAGTAAATCAAGTTTTCACGGTAGGTGCCAAAACTGTTGATTGATATTGAATTATAAACTTACCATCAGGAGTTCAAGCTTGATGTGGACTTTTTCTTCGGCCTCACCATCTTCTCTCTTAATTTTACCTTTCCCTACAGAGAAAGAGAGAGTAACGAATGAGATTAAAACTAGGTAAATACAATTATCTTTGAATGGAAATCAGAAATGGCTTTTTGTGGTTGCTTGGTATGTACTTCAAAACTTTGTCAACACTTAATTTTAATATTTCGAATGGACCACTTTTTAATTATAACAAGAAAAAATTTAATTTTAGGTTCACTAAGTCATGAGAGGGCATTAGATTTTATTAATTTCAAGGACACATTACATTGAAGGAAAAGGATAAATTGACGTCAATCGCAATGACTAACAAAAAGTGATTTAAAAGAGACAATTTCAATCATGTAAAATTGATGTAGATTTACTTTAAACTACATTTTCCAGACTCAACACCTTGTCTAAACTCTAGAACTTGTAATGAAAAGTGAACTTACCTATCTTTGTCCTTATCCTATCACGGTCCCTGTCTCTGTCCTTGCGGTCACGTTTACCGGTCCCTATCTTTCGACCGACTGCGCCTTGCGTTTCCTATCACGGTCACGATCACGGTCTCTGGGTCTTTCCTCAATTTCTTCAATATCAGGGTCTCGAATGCGTTCTCTGCTCCTATGCCTTCTACGATCTCGATGAGCGACTGAAACATTACATACAGTTTTGTCATGCAAGGTCACATGGCGGAGATAGAAAATAAATGGGAACGCCCCTTACTTCTTCCTTAGAAATTGAAGAACAAAGTAGTTATTAATAGAGGAGCAGATTGCTACCATTTAGTTTATAAAATAACTTACCATTCTCAGTTTCAATATGATTCATGACAGCAAATGAATAACCTTTCTCGATAGAAAATGACAAAAGGAGAGTGACAAGGAACTTTTACCAGCGTTGTTTGTGTAGTAATTTGGCGTAAAAATTTATGGAAAAAACAAAAAAGCTCATTAAAAATTTCAAAAGGTCATTTCTATGGGGAAAAAAGCTAATCAAAAGCCGACAGTCAAATTGACGTAGCATAGAATGATTGAAGCTGAGTTTAGCCATTCAGCAATTGCCATTTCCTCCGCATGGCTACATTATCAGAGTCCACCATAAATGTCGTTTCAAACAGGTCCGATTTTTGGCATTCTCAAAATGGATTTTTCTTTTTGCCAGATAAGGTTGAAACAAAATCTGAAAAAATTCTTAGGGGCCTAGGTCACTCCGTACTTCAGTGAAAAGTATTGGGAAAAAAAAAAAAAAAAAAAAAAAAAAAAAAAAAAAAAAAAAATGGTGACACTGACCCGTTATATTGTCCTAATCTATATAAAATAGTAATACTTCCAATCGGAAAAAAAAAAGGAAGAAAAAAAGAGTGTCTGTGCAGAGTCATGTACTCATTTGAGTTGAAGGCATGCAACTAGGATGCAGCAAGACCCTTGAATGTCTTATGAGTGCAAAGGATTCGAGATAATGGTAGCTGAAAATAGACTTTTTCGCTGCATACTTGACCACTGATTAACTCATGAGGATACGTCACTGCTGCGTGCCTAACTTTTAGAAGAGCTTTGTTCATAAGGCAGCATACAACCACTACTGTTATATTCAGAGGATTTATATGATTTATTTGGCTTTCCTTCATTGTGCAGACAAAAAAATGCAGGTAGGTAACATTTCAACAAGGTAAAATTTCTATTCAAATTGTATTTATAACCAGGAAACTGTTGGGCGTTTCTGACTTAAAGTGCAACGCTTTGATTTCAAATTTGAAGCAAAAATTGGCCAAATTTTTTACCAAAATTGCGAGCTTAAATCCATGTAAAAAACGGAGTTTTTTAAGACAATTTTGCAGCTTACCAAACGGAGATATGTTCCTCCGCCTGGAAACTTGACACTTCGTTTATTCAAATCTTCCGTCTTAGCTATAGACCTTGCCAGCCTTGAAAAAAAGTCCAGAATCGACACTGTTGGTTCTATCTTTCAGGAAGGAGGAACTCTCCTAGATTTCTTATTTGGCATGCAATGACACTTCGGCTAAAAAGCAAGAGCAAATTGCTCTGAAATTCATTCTTCAGCTCTTCATTAGTAATTGGTGCATAGAAGGTTTCGACTTGAGGCTTATTGCTGCTCTCAGAATGACATACAGAATTCATACCACAAATCTATCGAATGACTTTTTCTAGTTTTCGCCGAATTCCCTGACCGTGGCAAACCCTGTATTAATTCAATCATTAAAAAATGGAGGAAAAAAGACAGCACTTTACCTTCTCGAGCGTCTCCTGCGTTCGCGATCACGGTCCCTATCACGATCGCGATCCTGCGGTCTCTATCTCCTCTATCGCGCGATCTACTCCGCCGACGATCGCGGTCAACCGTCGATCACCACCTGCCATTTCTCTTTCTCGCTCAAGGCGGTATCGTTCGCGCTCCTTTCATCTGTCTTCTCGACCAGAGTGTTTTAGATTAACATCCGGACTCCACGACGACGTTCCCCCAAGGCCTCCACCTGTAAAAAGGAAAGATCACAGCAATTAAGTTGGTGACAAGATTTTTTGGAATAAAATTCAGAATATTGGAAAGCATCAGACTTTCTGGAATAAACAATAATATGTGTCTAGGTGTAGAATTTCAGGACAACTCGTCACATTACAACTAAAGGTTATCAAACTACTCTAAAAGAGGGTTCAATGCGAAATGATGAAAACATTGGATTCTTGTTGGCAATGTAAGGTCCAGGAACAAGTTTCAGGCTTTTTCTGCCCACACAGGGAGTCCGACAAAGTTCGAGAGAAATTGAAATGTGGCTGTTTGAATGGTTTCTTTGTAGAAAAAATATAAATAAAATGAAAAAAAAGTACTGTAGCTGCAAAGCTAAAAGTGTAGAACTTTACCCCCTCGTTCCTTCTTCCTTTCTTCATGAAAGAACCCTGCACTATCTTAATGGGAATGGCTCTCTCTACGATCTGATGGAACTTGGATATGTTGCACAGCTAGTCATTCTAATCAAAAGCTCTGATGGGCCGAAAAAAGATCCCACGAGCGGTTTTCGAGATATTCGCCGTTTTATGTGCGTAAATTGAGTTTTCGCTGGCCGGACTATTGTGCACGCTGTGTGACTATTGATGCTCACGAGACTTTGCTCATAGTCACTGGTCGGGTAGTCTTATCTGGGTGGTGATAAGACCACCCGTCTCGTGAGTGTCGGAGTCCAAGCCTAGGGTATGGGTGGCGGGGGGAAGCGAAAGAGCGGTTGGAGTGGACTGGAAGGGAGGGGCGATGAGCAGCGCCGCACAATAGTTCCGCCAGCGGACACTCAATTTACACACATAAAACAGCGAATACCTCGAAAACCGCTTGTGGGATCTTTTTCGGCCCAATCAGAGCTTTTGATCAGAGTGACTAGCTGAGCAAACATATCCAAGTTTCGTCAGATTGTAGAGAGAGCCATTTCCCATAAAGATTGTGCAGGGTTCCTTAGTTTGAAAAGTAATGACTTTTTATTTAAGCTCTCTTTCAACCTGTATAAAATTTGACTTGAAGTGAGCAAGAGGAATCAAGGGGAAAATTAAATTGAAACAGAAAAATTTGTTGCACGTGGTACTGTGATATCTTAAAACCACACATTGTACAAAATTGTATGTATCATAATCCATATTATGGCATCATCATCTGACTGTTTCCATAATATCGGGCTGAAAGTCGAATGACATTCCAGTAAGTGTATGGCTTCTGGACACCCTGATTCATTATCAGAACCAATTATTCTCGTCAAGAACATAAAATGGTGATATTATTTGTTATTCATTGTGAGTTAGTAATTGAAGAATCAATTTGGTTGTATGAAACTGAGTGGTCTAAGTTTCACTACTCAGAACTTAATTAATCCCTGTGCATTACCGAGTCTCTTAGACCATTGAAACATGTGTTATTGATTAGATATATTAAACCGCCCTTTACAAAAAACTAACCGGACGAGGGCAGCCATCCTATAACAGTTCGCGCTCGTTCGCCATCCCACCAAGGACTCGTTTCCCGTCTATCTTTCTTTCCAGTCCGCATTTTTTGTCCGCAGCTGTAAATATCAAAACACACAACTTCAGACAGATATTTATGGGCTGTTTGGTCTAGCGCCCTGGAGTCATCGCTCCATTTATCAGGCGGTATTCATCGAAATCACGAACCAGGATTTAAAGCCACACCTTCATTGCACATAACAAATTACGCCAGCGAAGAGGCTGGCGTTTCTAAAACCTCGGCAAAAAAATCCGGTTTCTTTTTGCCTGAATACCATCCTCTTACGGCATTAAATAAACTGTCCGAATAACATCCTAAGATCACAGAGGAACATTTCTAATGTTGGTTTTTTCTCTTTCCCCCCTTTATGTAAGCCCTTGGCAAATAAACTATTCTACTTTTTTTGGTTTTAAGTTATTATCAGAAAAAAAAAAAAGAACTTTGAAGTTTAAAAACTTTCCATAAAAACCGAAATTTCTCAATTTTATTGAAACAAGGGCTGACGAACCTTAGGAAATGAGAGCTAGCTAACATTTTAGAACAGTCTCTGGAGCAGTAGTCAACTGGCCTTGAAAAATACAAACCTGCCTGACACTGATGCCGAAGGATTGAATTCACCTTAGACAGGCCGACACATCCATATCTACATTTAGAGATACAGTAATACCCGGCAAGGAGTGCAAGGAGCCCTGCAATTGTATTTTGACAGAGAAGTTAACAGCACCCTTCATCAAGAATCGTTTTTTCCACTAATACAAAAATGAAAGAGGGAAGGAAAACAACAACAATATATGGCAGGGACCAATGAATAATTGGTGCTGAAGGACGCATTTAGAAACCAACCCCCAACACCTTTAGATCCATGGACTCCAGCTCTCAATTAACTAAGCGAAGTCAATAACTTGTCAGATCAACGACTTAATTCGAAAAGAAACATTTACTGCAAAAAGTTATTACTTACGTTCTTTAAAAACCGCGGAGGGTAATTTTCTTTGTTCCCGAAGAGGAATTACTGGGCGATCGATTCCCGAAGGACTTTGCAGGGTTTGTTTTGGGCCTGTTTTATAATTTCAGTTTTTATTTTACAAGAAGGCTATTTTAGGTGGGCAAACAAGGCAAATATCTTACTGAGGAGAAAAAAACTCTCCATCTCGAAGAATGAATCCTTAATACGATTACCACTTACTCCGGAGTAAAATTCCATCTATTTGGAGCAAGGAGGATGCCTTATAGCGAAAACTACATGACTTAAAAAAACCGTTACAGGAGCTACTCATATTTTTAATTAAGTGTAAGTGGTGGTAAACTTTAATTTTGGTGCAGTGCAAGTTTTATGGCGGGAAGTTATACCTTTTGCAGGGAAACTGATGCTTCTGCCCATCATTGTGACGAGACCCCATTGGGAACAAATCTAATATTTTTCATTTTTTACGCATTTTCAATACTCAACCCCGTATGTGCTGCTAGGAGAAGCAACCCGAGCATCGATACTCTCTCTCTACAACAAAAGGACGCTCTTGGGAAGAGAACGGAAAAAATTATTTGACAGTTTCCACTTACAAAAACTGTGAGTCAATTGTTCCTTGGAGCGCAGCGTTGCTCAGTAAACCATTGAAAATATTCTTTCATGCCAAAACGCGATATCATACATCCCTCTGCTGACCATGTGCACACCTCTTAGTTTGCCGACGACATTTTCCTCAAGAAAACGCAATACCCATCACACCAAACTTACCAACTTTTTCACCTTGAAGGTGAATTAACGCAGTGAATGACTCAGGGTATCTTACGAAGTTTCCCGCTGGAGATTTAATGACATATCTCTCTTTGTACGGAGCTAAATAACCGTCAAGCGGGGAAAGGGGGCCGAAGCATCGTTTTTGGTTGATTGGGCTGATCTGTTTTTCCTCAGTTCATTTAACGCAACAAAAAACCGGCCATCCCCAATCATGGGTTAGTTATCGTGCTCATAATTTACCTGTCAAGGCACTTCTTAACTTACCACTGGCTAGATTTAGCTAATTTTCTTGTTTAACAACCAAAGAAACCATGTACTGTGTACCTACCAACGTACTTACGCGGGGGAAACTGAATCGTCAGATAACCAGCTGAAGAAAGGCAAAAAACAATGGGGACTGCGATAAGTATTGATTCATCTCCATCCAGAATAATTTAACTAAGAAATATCGGTCACTTTACCTGGTGCTCAAATTACTTACTCAGACGCAACAATTAAACCAGTGTACTAAACTTAGAAAAAAAAGAGGATACAGGATATTGGTTTTTACAATTTTTCCAGTGTTAAAAGCGCTTGCCGATATATGAGAGACAGCACTCGATTGTGAGGAGGAGTCAAAAAAGTGCGCTATGTGCAGTGAAAAGCTCCATCGAAAATAGCTCTCCTCGGCGGATGTTT
Organism: Bemisia tabaci; assembly: GCF_918797505.1. Classification (NCBI taxonomy): domain Eukaryota; kingdom Metazoa; phylum Arthropoda; class Insecta; order Hemiptera; family Aleyrodidae; genus Bemisia; species Bemisia tabaci. The sequence goes on along the minus strand of NW_027311737.1, from coordinate 28,553 downwards.
GATACAATTTTAATCTTGGCTGGGCCCTGGGAATTTTCAGTGAAACAATTTGGGAAAACCAACAAACACACATTTGAAGCCCTCCTGTTGTTGATCCAAAATGATTGGTCCAAACTTTCCACTCAACAAGACTGTGGGACCCGAAAGTTTTGAACCACACAAAAAAAAAAAAACCACTGGACTATTAAAAAAACTATTCATTTGGTTTGAAAAGGAAGCGCTGGACTGGAAAAAAACTGCTATCTGTTTTTGGACCGTTGTTTTAATATGCCTGTCATCGGCATCTCCCTCGCAGGCAATTTGAGTTGGGTGACTGGCGATGCTGAACTGCCTCAAAAAAATTGACAAAGAGGAGGCTTGATAGTCAATTCATTGGATACCCTTACTATTGTTTTCGGTTTCCTTCAGCCAGGACTCCATTTTTTGTCACAGATCTTCTGAAATTTTTTCTTCCTCCACTTGGCGTTGGTTGTGGCGGGAGCACATACTTCTTACAGGATTTAGGGAACGGATGGAGATGCAGAGGCCCCTCAATGCAATTATGACAAGGAATGGAAACCCTACCTTGGATTTAGGGAACGATGGAGATGAAGAGGACCCTCAATGAAATTATGACAAGGAATGGAAACCCTACCTTAAAGGAATTATAAGATAATATTATAGGTAAAAAAAAAATAATAAAAAAACAGAAGAAATTCAATTTGTATGCTGGATCTTACCACACATACAAACCTATAAATCAAGTCAGCGAAAATGGTAATCACTTTAGTATTGCGAGGGCAATCAAGCGTTCCATCTCTCGTCTCATACTGTTCAGAAAACAATAAAAGCAAAGGCATTAACTTTCTACTATTTTGAATTGTCAGAGATAGTTCTTTTTTAAAATTATATATGCCCCAGAATTTCAAACTTTTTCAGCCACTCCGGCAGAAATGGGGTAGGATACTTAGCCATACTTAGCCATTTTGCAGTACACCAGGTGAAAAGAGTCCAGAACTTGGAACCGCAACACTGAGGTGCTGTTTTACAAATTCTTTTGAAACATGTGCTTACCAATTTTTTTTCTTGTTTTTTTTTGGACAAGCCAAGATAACTATGATAACTTCGACCAACAGCCAAACCTATCAGCAGTTTTATGTTATCTCCATCCCTGTGATCCTCGCAACAAGATTATAGATGTGTGCCTTTCAGCCCATTTCTCATTGGAGTTGAAATTTAGAATTCAATTCTTCAACAAATTTTATTTTTGAACATCCTACATCTTCAGGTTCTTTTCGTTAGAACTCAATTTTTCAGCAGTTTCTCAAAAACATTATCGACTATTTGTTGCATTTTACTCTTCAATTAAATAACAGCAATGAGGATAAAAGATTACTGCTTTGAATGTAATGATTGTGCTTTCATTAAAATGCCAACCAACAGCCTACAAATACAATCACGCTGCCAAATCCCTTACTAGCTCTATTTCTCTTCTATAGATACTGTTCCTAAAATCGAACTAAAAAACATCAAGGTAACTATGGCAACCTGAAATGCGCTATCAAAAAGTAATTAGACTACTGCCTCCCCTTTTCATGATTTTCTTAATTTGCACTGCTCACCACAACTGCAAACAACTCTCTTGAGACAGAGTCCTATCGAAATTCGAAGAGAAAATTACCACTGCTCAAAACCCATAAAAAATAAATAATGAAAAAAGGAAAGAACAAAAGTTACACTTCAGAACAGCAGATGATGCCCTGTGACCACTGAAAAGTCGATGGATCTGTACTGACCAAATCATTACAACTCTTCCAATTCAATGTGTCCTCACAGCCTAGAGAAACTTTTGAAAACCTTTGAAATTATTTGATACAACTGGAGAATTTACTTGCTTATAATCCGATTCTAAGAGAAGTTTAAACAAACAATACATGTGTAATAATAAAATATAATTACCAATTTACGGAGCAAAACGAAAACTGACACTGTTAACACAGTGATTTCATACAATTTTCTTTTAAAATGATGAAACAGAATGGTCACACCAAATACAGGAAAGACGACCGTAAAACAAAAAGTTCCCAAAGCATTTCTTAATATTCCTAAAACATCCTAAAAAGCAAGAAAATATCCTAAGCTATCAAGAAAAGGTACCCATCGCCTAAAACATTTGATTGCTTCTAAAAGATAAGACCCTTTGTGATTCTGATTACTGCAGTTGCAATTTGAATACTCCGGGACATATTTATAGGGATATTTCATTGTTAATTACATGAACTTCTACGAGCTTTGTTGAAATTTCCAGAAAAAGAAGAAAAAAAAGCTGACAAACTGACCTTAGACAACCAAATACAGAATTCAATCTAAAACCTAGACTTCAGATACCAATAGCTTTCTAAATTCCACTCCTCAGAGTATATACTTCTCTATTTAGATGATATTTCTTTCTCGTGATGAATGGCACATAGTTGAGCATTTGTCACTTGGAATACTAATTTTGTGAGCTAGTGTGCCATCAGACTGATCGACCACTCTTAATCCCAAACAAGTCACACTGATAAGTATTACTAAGCAGTCTGGGATCACTGCATCAGTTAGACTCATCTTTCTGGGACATAACACAAGCTAATTTTTACGACTTAAGGGTATTTGAGTGGTTAATAAGTTTAGATATAAAGAGGATAGAATTTACTATTAGCGCGTTCCCTATTATGGGTTTTGAGGTACATAATTCAGGGTTGCCACAAAATTTATATATTGAAACTCCTGGAGACATTTTGGTAAAAATCCATCATAATTGAAGATATACCAGATGGTTAACGAGACATAATTTGAAATTGTTTTCAGGCAAAATTTGAAGTTTGAGAAGTCAGACCCATTCTAAGAAGAAAATAAAGAAGACTTAAAAAATTTTACCTGACACTTTCGTCATATTCCCTGACATTTCCAGGTTTTCCCCAATTTTTTAAAATTCCCTGACATTTCCAAGTTTTCCCTAAACTTGTAAAATTCCCTGACACATTTCAGTGTTCCCTGACTGTGGCAGCCCTGAATTCAGCATAGCCTCAGCAAAAATGAACTCAAAGTAGATACAAAATTGTGACTGAGGCACCTTAGAAATGCATCTGGCTAGTTCATAATTTCATCCATATTAAGAGAAAACTAGATAAACAGAACTAAAGTAATTTTTTATGTTCACAAAAACTAAGACCTCCTAGGCTACACTGACTGAGGGAAAACTCAAAAAAAAAAACAGTAATTTCATGCCAACTTGGAGAGAAATAAATTTCTCACAAGTCAAAGTGATATCACTTTTACACTGAAAATGGGAACTTGATAATAATAATAATAGCACATTTTATTTTCTTCGCCTCCTCCCTGACTTTCCAGGTTTTTGCTAACCTTGAGATTTTTCGCCTCACTGACTTATCTTCGATTTTTCCGGACCTTTCCCTTTCCTGCAGCCTGATCGTTGAAATTTATGTCGGCACGACAAGGATCGAAAATCGATATATTACACAGCGCAGATAGGGCTATGTCTTGTCTTATCGTGCCGACAAAGCCAGTTAAAGTTTCAACAATCCGGCTGCAGAAAGAATCACAAAAATGAAAACAGCTCAGAAAAAGTACTGGCACGGATCAACAGGAGCTCAAATATCAAAGCGGAGAAATTCACTGCGCACCAGGAGAAGGCACTGCAGGGCTCAATGAAGAGGCGCAATCTTGTACAAGTGTTTATAACTCCCCTGGTTATGCAATTTCTTCCTGGCTCTCCCTAATTTTCTCAGTCACTAGACACCCTAGAATTCTTTTGGTAGAGGAATTATTTTTTTGAGAGAAATACATGTTGAAAATTGGGGACAATAAGAGATAATAGGAGAGATTTACTATTCTCGATCAGTTGACAACTGAAAAAGAGGACATGCTGAGTTCAAGATGCCTCGTTTGGGCATAAATAAACACGTGACAGTTTAATTAATGAGGGTATCATGCTCGATTCTTCCAGAGAATTTTTCAACTGCTATAAAAAAGGCATTCGTAGAATTGAAAGTCAGGACTTGCTAGTGTGCTTGGAGGTCTCAGTTTACTGTGATTTGATTGTCCGTCTTCACGTTTGTGAATACTGACACTACAATACAGAGAGAAAACTTACCATGCATGTCCCTTTCATGTTCATACTCAATAAATGCATACCCTCGAGGCTTTCCATTGACAGTATTGTGGACGACAACAATCTGTAGAATGAAAAATCAAAAGTTTAATCAAGATGGTTGTGAAGTAAATTTACACTTAGGGGGAAAAAATCTGCACTGAGTCGTGCTCAATTTATCCAGATTTCAGAATCCTGTGGCCTTCTGGATGTCTTAAAGAGGTGTTAGTTTACTGAGTGGGAACATTTGGTGAAAAAATCAAAACCAGCTTCATAATGCAACTTCCAGAGAGTTAGAATCTCTAAAAACTTCAGGATTTATTCTTGAGGACTTCATCTTCTTTTACGATTGCAGTCCGTACACAAAAAAATACATACATCTTGGAGTGCCTATCTGTTCCCAGAGCGCTATTGTCACAGTTTGGTTAAAAAATAGTGACAACAAGAGGACCTTTACAAACGGATATTGGAGTGTTCAGAGTTAGGAAGAATGAGTTGTTAATTATGCCAGCTATACCGGTCGAGCGACCCGACGGACAGAAATGCAAGGCAACAATGCTGCGGCTTGGAGCTTGTGAAGCTCCTATTAAGCCACCCACCTTCCACAAGGGCAGCCATTTCAGAGTATATGGGCATTTTAAAGCAGGTAGTACTAGCTTTCCAACAAGGACTCATTTCTTAGTCATTTAAACAACCCCAAAAAAATTTTTTTATTTTCTGAGCACTCAAACTTTTAAATGACCTAATATTAGGGGGGGGGGGGAAGTAACTGGTAATGATGCTTTACCTTTTTAATGGGTCCGTAAATTTCAAATTCTCTCCTGAGTTTTGACTCTGAAGTGTCATAATTCTGAAACAAAAAGAAAAGTAATTTAATAAGTTAAAGTTTATTGTAAAAAAACTGCAAGAAAGTAGACTTCAGACCTACCTACCGATTTCTTGACTGACAGTTAAGTGAGCATATTTCTAACTTTTTCCAAGGCATTGCAATTTGAGATCTCATTTGAGCACACCGTACCAAAAGAGTAACTGCAGTTGGTAGGTCTGCAGGAAGAAAGAAAGTTACATGTTTATTTTAATGCGATGCCCTAGCATGAGAAAAGTCCCAAAATCTTTGAAATTAGATGAGATGAAAGCATTCGGACATGCAGGCTGAGTATTGAAACTTGTGCCTGTTTTGTGGTCAAGAAAAGACTAAGGGAGAATGGAGTTATTTGATTGGTGGGGTGTTTCTCGGTCCTCTGAGGCTTGCGGTGTGAGCTCATCAAAAATATATAGGAAAGCAACAGACTAAGTAATGTCTGTTGGAATCACTTTATCATTACAAATAGTGTTGTTTGGTCCTCTGAGACTTGAGGTGTGAACTCATCAAAAATATACATGAAAGCAACAACAGCCTAACATCACTGTAATCATTTCATCATTATACATGAACTGAGTTCATCAGAAAGGAGCCAACTCACATTAAGTTGAAACTGAGAAAAAGAGGTTCAGAGTTTCATTCTTGCATAAGGCTCAATTTAAAGGTTAAACTTCAACCCCTCTTTACAGGATAAAAGTTTGGTTTTTGGAATTTCAGCTTATGGCAGGAGAAAATTTTCAGCTAATGAAACTCTAAACCATTCTTAACTTAATTTGTTTGAAAATGTGGGTTGATTCCTTTACGATAAACTTTGTCCGAATATTACGTGGGCGATAGAGATTTCAGTTGCTAAATAAATAAATAATAATAATAATAAAAGGGGTAAAGTGTTTGCATTGATAACAATACTTACAATTCTTGCTACAAATAAGGTTTTGAAAGGATCAGTTGTGGCTTGCCCATTGGTGTAAGGATCCCCTGAAAGAGAGAATCATTGAATTAGGGCATTGATGAGACAGTAAGCTGAATATGATGGCTTTAATTTCAACATGACAAAATTTCATTCTTCCTTGGGTCCATCTACCCTGGACTAATGACTAAAAAATCTACCTTTCTCCACATTGATTTACTTTACGGAGAAAGATGAAACATTGTTGGAAGTTTTTCTCAGACAATTCCACATACTCACGGTAGATTTGAACAAATTCAAGAAACCAAGGACCTGGTATTAATCTGAAGGCATTTCCTGAGGTTCTACCACTTAAATATTAAAACGATTGGGATTTTACAGTATCGAGATAATTATATTCAGGTCGTTCGTGGTATACAAAAACAAAATGAGAGAAATAATACGAACAAATGAAGGGGAAAAATGCTTACAAATGGCTATTTCTTGTTCTAATTTGTAGGCTACTTGTTCTGCCCTTTCCCTCCTGCGCCTTTCTAACCTTTCCTCTCGAGTTTCAACTTTAACAGGAGGAGGTGTTTCAGACGGATCCTGAAAGTAAAAGGGTGAAGTTAAACAAAGAACAGCAGATGGAGGATGAGAAACTTAAAAACAACAATATAAGTGATAACTTAGGGTCTCTAAATCGAACAAGAATGAGCGGTGATAATAATGTAACAACATGGATTTTTCAGTCTTGGAATTCTGCAGATTATGAGCAGGTAGAGAGACGTTGGGTCTTTATGGTGCACAACCAACTTGAAACCTAAGTGATCATCAGTTTTAATTTACGCATAATTTGTTTTATTATAACGAAAGATATTGTAATTCAGTGTTAACCTCTTAGGTCACTTAGCGAATTCAAATACGTTTATTTCACTCTAAGTGGGTACAAATTTTACAGCCGATTTTAAATTAATTGAGTATCAAAATGCAATATAGTTAAAAAATATCATGACTGTAGAAGTAAAAGTCTACTTTCACTGCGATAAGAACACTAACGATAGATGCGTTGTCGAAGTAAACTTTCAGTTTGCGTTAGGTGCTCAACACTAGGAGATATCACAACCATTGACTTACTTGTGGGGAAACGCGTTGTTGGTTGTCTCTGTTGACTAAAAACTGTTGTGTTTTGAGTGCACAATTACATTTAGAGGTCAGCCATGGTTAGCTCAACGCTCTCAACTACCTACTGAGACTGATGACTTGTTGACTTCCGTTTGGTAAACAGTCCAGGACATGGGGAAATCCAAACAGAGTCGTGCGACGCCGAGCGTTTGGAATCGGGTAATTCCTTTGCCCAACGGTCCTAAACAGTTTACTTCAACAACGCAGCTATTGAATTTTCATGCTGATGAGTCTTGGCCTTCCAAATTATCAGTCTACTCCTGTTCTCACCAATACCATCTACCCGCACAGTAGGAGACGGTAATGTTCTCATACAACTGGTTATAGGACTGCTGTTGTGACAGGTTCCAGCACCTCGGCTAAAATCATTCCTCAAAATTTTAAAGCACTAAACTTGTGTAGAAATGTAGAATTGTGAATCTTCCCCTAACAGAATAAAGCTTGTTTACATTGAATTCCTTAGATGCGTAGATCAATAAGCTTTCCTGAATCAGAGCTTCTCGATTTCTCCGTGGGTAGGAAGTGAGGATATAGAATGAGCTTCAGAGCATAGTCTGTGGTGTAAAACTTCAGAAAACTTTCTTAGACAGACCACAATTGCGCCTTGTGAGAGAGTATTACACCGAATGTCTGGTAAGGTATGAAATCCTTCGAATCTAGGCGCTGTCTTCAAAACGCAGTGAGAAGATTGTGTGTTGAGGACTGAATAAGAAAAATAGAGAACTTTGATAGCTCACAGCTAACTTACCTCGAAAAATTTAACAAATTCGGCGATGCCCGTGTAGCCTCTAGTCTTCTTCTCATGAGGAAGCTTGCAAGGGGGTGGCAAAAATGGAATAGGATCTCGAGGCGCAAAGAGCGCCAGGAGATTGGGAGGTAGGAACTGTGTCATTCTTCACTTTGAATGGGCGGCACTACACACATAACATTGACATTTTAACTCCAAAAACTACAAGTTTCGTCGGTATAATCGGTGAAAATCACGAGATACAAGATGCGAAGTGGCCTATCGCTACAAAAACATGTACACTGCTGTCAAATTTCCAGCAATTATACGTTGAGGTTATGACTTATGACGTCACAAGAAAATCAAGAAATCCCCAACTAAAAGAATCGAAAAATTCAAGAAAAATATTTTTCATCGCAGTTTTATCTATTAAATTTTATTCCTCATAGTTCAACATTCTCTAACCTTGTGATCATTAAAATGCTAATGAGAATGATTAATGATTAACGGAAATTTCAAATTTCTCATTCCTCGCTCTCTTGTTTCCCTACTTCTTCCCTACTCTATACCCTTTTTCCCTATTTCATTACCCTTTTTCCCTTTTTCCCTTTTACCCTCCCCACACGGCGAGCGCGGCGGCGAGTCGTGCAGTACTGCAGTTGCTAGCTGTGTCACGATTTTGGAAATTTTGACCCCTCACTCTCTGTCAATAGGCGATTTCTCACCGGAATTCCTGGAAAGAACAGTTAATGGCCAACCGTCATCCCCTTTGACTTTATCTTCGCACTTTACGCGTGCCGCTGCCTGCACATTGCACTTACGTTCCTGGTAGTTCCTGGCATGGCTTTTCCTTCCAAATCTCGCAGGGATTCTAGTCACTTCAACTTGTAAGTTTAGTTACTTTATCAGACTCATCATATTAAGTATTCTAGAAATTCAGAATCTCCCACCCTGAATGGCTTCATCCCTTACCTCCTTTTCTCCGAATCCTGAGTACATATTTATTTCGAGTATGAAGTACTGACTCAACCACACGAGTAAAGCTCATGGATGAGCTTAGTTGTTTGAGAAACGATACTTTTTAGTATGTAAATAATTAAGAAATTAGTAAAGAATTGAATTGAATTGATATTTTCACCTCTTCAATCTGCAACTTTGCTCACCGCATGACACGTGACTCATGTGAGAGACACTCGGATCGTATATTTCCCACTGGTGTTTTGCGGAGGCAGACTCCTTTGTTTTTGCATTCTCTCTGATTTATCCCTTCTTCAACAGTCTCACTTTTTAAAATTCCTTCTCATAAATTCATAATTCCTCCTCTATTCCTTCGGCATAAAATCGTTTGCGTTACAGGTAACTGAGGGTGCTAGGGAAACCCCCTGCCCAGCGCTCACCGCACAGTCTTTAATTCTATTGGTTTAGAAGGCAGCAAACATTTTCAAGTTAATTTTGTAGCAATAAGTTTTTGACCACTGTTGAAGCCTAGGGTGAATTATCTTCAAATCCCCATGATTGGTATTTGCAAGTTTTGCCTTGTAAGTAAACTGAAGAACTGAGCCTGAACAGTCGGCCTCCTGTGGTATAGTGGTTGTAGCCCTGGCCCCATTACTAATAGGTCCCGGATTCGATTCCCGGCCAGGTGACCTCAGTTCAATGGTCTTAGGCAATGGTCACCTGGGGCCAGGGTAAATAGCGTGGGATTAGTAGGCTACTTGAAATTGGTGGGGGAAAAAAAAGATAATTCAAATCCGTTTATTTCACTTCAAATACAAATTTCACAGCCAACTTTAACAAAGATTACAAAATACAAAAATGATTTTATCCCGCCACACTTTAAGTAAGACTTGTGGTGGGTGGTGCAACCAAGGAAAACCAACAAAAACTAAGTAACAACCATAATTACAGACTCGATTTCAAAATTTTTAACAGATATAAATGATAAAAGTTTAACGAATTCAAATAATAATTAATCTAAGCAGCAATTATAATAATTTAAAGTAGCAATAGTAAAAACAAAAGGTGTAACAGAAATTTAGGTAGATAATTTAGAAAAATTTACAATTTGAAAAAGTGTGATTTTTAAAAAAAATGGTAAAATATGGTAACCCGAAAAAGACAGAGGAAATATCTACATTCGAATTTCATAAGCATCATCCCTGCACCGACTAGAACAATTTTTTTTTTTTAAATTTGTGTTTGCATTCCTACTTTTACTTACTTAGTTGCGTTTGAAATAGGCAACATGTAGGTAAGGAGTGACTCAGTAGTAGTGAACTCGGTTTCGTTAGTATTTTTCTTCTATTCTAATTTTATTTCTTTCTCATCATCACACTGAGAGGAGTTTCAACACGCCACCAAGAATGTTGGATTTCCCTGACCACTGATGGAGCCTAGGACAGGCTCAAGAGGAGAGGATTGGTTTAAGTACTTCAGATTATTAGTTATTACTTGGCCAAACATCAACCGTACCACAAGATTTTATATCGCTTGGACAGACCAGAAAGAGGCCTTCTCAACTCTGGTATATGAACGCCAGTTTTGAAATAATTTTCACTGTTCTGTTCTTCTTTCGTTTATGTGTTTGCCCATCAACAATTCAACTAAAACCCCTCCTCTCATGCTTACAGGTCTCTATCTCAAGCAGTAACATGAGCGCAACCCAGCCCAAGCTTGAAGATCTTTGCCGTTTTTGCGCCAAATTCTCTGATACAGCGATGCCCATTTTCAATGCTGACGGTAATGAAGAAATTTTGGGAATGATTAGAAGATTAGTTCCTTTTGAAGTAAGTTAACTTTATCCCTCATTACATCACCTTTTGCCTTCCCTTCTTGAATAGACCCGTCTTGATGCAGCAAGCGCCTTCGTACACAGCGTAAAAATAATACTGCCTAGTCGTAGAAACCATGAATGTCGATTGCAGTGTTTCAAAATTCATGCATCTCTTATATTTACTCTCTAATAAACAAGCAGCCTTATTACTTAAAAGTTTTATTCAGTGGCGTTCGGTCCAGGTAAGAGAGGCAAGCACAGCTTGCACTAAGATTTCTGAAGAGAGAGGAAACTTATACCCTCAAGCACGTTCTAAATTTTAGCTAAATATTATTGATAAGTGGTTTTAAGTAAGTAAATTGTGGTATCAATAGAAGGGAAGGGATAAAAATACGCATAGAACCACAGAAGAAGGAAAGGAGCAGAGCTAATGGAGGTGACTAAGAGCGCTGCGCAGCTAGGATACAGCATGGGCCAACTCATTCTCTTGAGAATTACTTGCGATGGGCTAAACAGAAAGCCAGTGCTTGGCCGGAAAATCAAGAGGGTGCGGTAAGCGGTATATTCCAGGATTCCTGGCAGTCTGGAGAGTCAGGGTATTTGTAGCAACCGGGATAAGTCAGGAAATATCTGACAAATTTTTGTTCAGTGGTCATGGAATCCGAAAATTTTAGAGTCAGGAAAAAGCAAAAAAAGTCAGGGAATTTGGAGATGAAGAAATGACGGCAACGCTGATATTCTAAGTCAGAGTGATTTGATGCTTGATCACGGCTCGCTTGTCGCTTCTCTTGGCTCTTTCCTGCAGTGTAAGCTGCTCTCTTGTTCTCTCTTGCTGTTGAGGTTGAGATTGCTCCCTCCAATTCATAGTAAGTCCTCCATTTGGATCTACTTGGTGATGAATGCAACAGTCACAATCCTGTTTTAAATGCAGGAACATGGTTTTTTTTCTCTTTTTTTTTCTTTTTTTTTTTCCGCAAACTTATTAGATTAAAGAAAATATTAATGCCTTAGAAGTGGGACTAGAAACACCTTGATTAATTGAATAAATGGGGAGGTAAGAGCAACGAGCAGTCCTTCAATGTTTACCAATATCAGAAACAAGTTCAGACAAGTAAAGTAATCAGTGTAAGATCAAGGAATGAGACCACTCTTTTTCACAATATCAGAAACAAGTTCAGACAAGTAAAGTAATTGGTGTAAGATCAAGGAATGAGACCACTCTTTTTCAAGGCGGTTCCATCAGTTTTTATCAGTAAATGGGGGTTAAAAGGGGGTTGCAGAGAATCGAAATTTTCAAAATACTCCAGGAAGTCTCCCTCAGTACAAGAAGGGAGTCACGTTGTACCTCTCTTTTGGTACAAGCTTGCCCTATCACTGAACCCACCGCTAGATACTGGTTTTATAGGATGCTTTTAAAAGTTTACTGAACTGCAACTAAAAACCCAAATAAGCCAAGTACGTGTAGCTATGGTGTCATTGCCTCGACCGGGCTGTGCTGTGTTGCCAATTGTAGGAGGATAGGTTACTTGCCTGGATGTGGCTACCGCCACTCATGATATTCTACAAAAAAGAAGAGAAATTTGGGTACTTAATTTCTAAGAAAATTTGCTAACCACATAGTGAGCATAGGCCGCGCCAATTGATTCTTAATGTTGATTTTTTTTTTTAGATTTTTATATGTCTATTCCGAAAATTACCTCTTGTTTTTCCTGACAATATTAAATTTTCCTGAAGAAATCTGGATATGTTTTGGAAAATTGGTAGATAATAGAGGACAATCAAGATCGTTTTCAGATTCTGCAGTCATAATTACCTGTGAAAACATGCATGACAAACCTATCAATTTTTCACAGTGTTTCTGAGAGCAAAGTTTTTCCGGTGAAATGACTGCACCTGCCTTTATACCACCTTTGTACAGTAGATGAAATACCAAGAAGAAGAAGCCAGTCTTGTACTGATCTACTGGTACTCATCAGAGCTCAGAATTTTCCACTTCAAGTAATTGAAATTTTTTTCCTTGTTTTCCCTGCATAATAGTGTGGACCCAGCACTATTTCAGGGTGTCTTGCATCAGGATTTGAGGAAAAATCGGTGGTAAAATCAGGAGTTGAAAAAAGTCAGCTGTCCGATCTGATTTTTTTCATACTTTCGCATACTTACGCTTATGCAGAAATTTTTCTCAGCAAAAAATCAAGATTTAGACAAATTATGAAATCAGGATTTAGCAATCAAAAATTAGGATTTCTTAAAATGGAAAAAAAACTAGACACCCTGTATTTTACCACCTTGTTAAATATACCTGAAGATAACAAAGGCTTATGAAAGCACCATCAATAATGTTTTTTCTTTAATTTTACAGATATATTCTTGTGATGGATTACCTCAAAAAAGTTGTGAAACATGTCTAGTGCACCTGAAATCATTCAAGCAGTTTTTAGACGCCTGCATTCAAGCAAACGAGAAACTCAGAAACCTCAGCTTTCTGCTGTCTGATGAAGGCTGTAATTCTGATGAGGTGAGCACTGAGCACCTACCAATCCTATTTAATTGCATTCAATGATATTTTCTTATTTTCTTTATATATATCGTGTCAAGTTCCAAGTAAAGAGGTTATCCCATTTTCCAGGTTTGCAGTCCAAGGTTTGCAGTTGTTTACTTTCCATTAGCAAGTGACTGTCATAAAGTTGTCTAATAGCCTTCGAGGATTAACTGTGGGCAATGTCATCGCTGTGCGTAAAAATGGGTCTACTGAGGAAGACAATTGAAAGTAAACAACTGCCAACTTATCAGGCAGGAATTCCAGGGTTGCCAGTCAGAGAATTTTAAATATTTAGGGAAAACTTAGAACTGTTCTGGCAAATGACAAAAGTGTTGGCGAAAAATCACTAAGTCGCCTTAATACATTCTAGAAAGGGGTTTGACGTTTCGAACAATAAAGTTTGCCTACAAACTATTTTCAATTATGTCTTTTTAACCATCTGGCATATCTTCAATTGCCAGGGAATTTTACTAATATATGTCAGGGAATCTCATTTTCTAAATTCTGTGGCAATTCAGTGGTTCTAGAAAAATTACTATTTTGCACACTTTAACCATTCAAAAATTGTCCAAAAACTAGGCTCACTAACTGCTCCGCACTATCAATCCTTTGAAAATAAAACAATGTTTTTTTCTTTTTTTGGAAATGTATATTCTTCATTTCATCAGAAGTGAATTCTGGACCGAAATGAACAATGCAATTGCTTTTGTGTTGCATCTAAGTAATAATTGAAATATCTGATTTTATCTCAGAAAGAAATTATGATTTCGTCAACCAGTCAAGTTATATATGTGGCCATCTGTGAGAAGGAGGCAAAGTGCATCCTACATTTTTGGCAACTGGGTCAAAAATTTTGTATTTAGTTTCCGATGGAATGGTTTTTCTCCAAGTTGCAAGCAATTAAGTTTTTTGTTTTTTTTTGTTTGTTTTTTTTTTTTTTTTTTTTAAGGAAGGAGGGTGGAAAGCGCATTTTTGGCCCTAAAAGTTGGAGCCCAAGAATGACTGTTTCAATTAGTTTTAAATGGTTCTTATCCTCAAACTGTGTTTTTTAAACTGCTCAAAAGCTATAATCAAGTCCTTGCACCTTGCTTGTAATTGTACGCACCTCCAGAGTGGGACAGAGGATTAGCATTCCTCAGTTTAGCATTGGAAGTAGGTGCAAGAATCAAGAGGGTGGATTTTCAGTTGCACTCTATGAGTGGGTAAATTTAGTTGGTGTAGACTCTTTGAGGTCTTGTACAACTTTGAGGTGGAGTACAATTTTTGGAATTTTGGGCATTTTTCTGTCCAAAATAATGGCAAAATACTCCTATATGCCCTAGTACCATTATCTTTAATTTTACATTGCGTTTTTCTGGTTTATGGCCCCTTTTCCCATAGATGGTCCTTCATACATAAAGAAAAAAATCTGGGAACTTAAAAACATGAGTAGCGATCTGTCTGCTCTGTAAGCTTTTTTAGCAGTATTTATGCGTCAAGTATTTTGCTCATTGAAGATAGTTTCCCCAAAATTTTTTCTCTCTACTTGGCAAGAAAAGCTTATCAGAAATCTCTCAAAAACAATTTAAAAACTATTTTTTAATTATTTCTTAAAATTTTTTAGCCATCTCTCACGGATAGTTTTGGCCTTGGAGCAGCAGGAGAATCCCCAAAATCTGTAGCTATTCCAGCAGAAGAAGCACACTTTAAAAATGAAGCAAGATCAGAAGAGTCGATCAAAGTACATCAAAATAGTCGAGATGAAACAGTCCATCATGATTCTGACTCGCAACTTCATTCGGCCCTAGAAGCTCAACCCTCTGCTGCATCTCTTCTGTGTGACATTTGTGGCAAAGTTTTTGAGCGGGCCAACAATCTAAGGGTACACAAAGCAACACATCTTGAAGATGCCTTGAAGAAAAAGCATGTTTGTTCTACATGCGGAAAACGTTTTTTCTCTAGGTATGTGTCTAACAGAGTATTTGCACCGAAGTCTTGCAGTCAAAACATGTTTTTGATAAATAAATAAAAAGAAATTTAAAAAAAAAAAAAAATGGATTCGTTCAAGAATAATATTGTAGCTTGTATAATATTTAAGCGGGAAAAAAATTTCATTGCTGTCAGTTGAAATGCACCAAAGTCATGCAATTTTTAAGGCTTTCATTGTGAAAGAGGCATTTCCTTTGTCAATCTTCTGCTGGGATTCACCAAGCAAGTTGAAAGTGAAAAGTCCGAAGTTTAAAGCCACCTCATTTTTGGGAACTCTCAAATTCCCTCATCTTTTTTTGTTACAAGTCCTTGTAAATAAACTATTGTATAGAGCAATTCAGACTTCAGAGTAGGTGTTTGTACCTTGTGAAATTGAAGGAACATCACAGAATTTCACAGATCCGAAGTTATTGAGGCTTATTAACAACTTCCGCGCATCGCCACCAAAATCGCCTTCTCTCCGTGAGGTGAAAATTGAGGTGTTCCTATTTAGGTGAAAATTGTAACTTTTTCTGATCTGAATTTTCCTCTCGAAAATTCAAGGTTGCAGTGCAGTATTGAAGTAGTGTGCAGTCCTGTCAGTGATGGGTTTTTTTCCAGTCGCGAGAAGGCAACTATGACCAGCACTGAGATCATATCTGCGACGTTTCTATTTTATGCCCATCTCTTGGCTCTACATCTTGCTGATCGCTTCCAACTGTTAATTTATCAGTTTACTACTGCTCAACTCCAAGCCTTGATACATACAGTATGTTTAGCTTAAGAGGCTGGAGACGAATCACAAACAGTGTAACATCAAGAAAAGGAGTATGATGTTGGCCAGGGCAATTAACTTGCTTAATTATGCATCTTTGTCACTAACTGGTTTCAAACTGTCTCATTTTTCTTCTAGATTTCAGCTGACAGAACACCAAAACGTTCATCTGGGTCTGAAACCTCACCAATGTGATCTGTGCGACAAAAAGTTTCATAAAAGAATTTTGTTACGTCAGCACAAACTAATACACCTCCCAGAGTCAGATCTTTTTGAGTGCTGTAAGTATTTTTCTATTTCAACTTGGCCTTCTGAAAATGGATAAAAACCCTTAATCAATCTCAATTCATTCCATCTGTGAAATTTACATTTCGTTGATTAAGCTGACATAGTGACATGAGTTCAAACAATTGTATTCCTTATCTTATTCTTGAGACCTGATGAAACATGTCCATGCTTGTCCTACTTTCTGATTGAAAGTAACCAAAAGATGTTAGAAGCACCTTTCTAATTTCGACCTAGTGTGGAAGAACAAGAACAGGAATTCGAAATAATAAAAAAACATGCCCAATATTCAGAAGACTAAATTGTAGCCATGCAGTTCCCTGTCCTTCAAACAATTCTCACTTCAAGTAACTAATCCTAGCTGCAAGAGCATAGCTCCATCGAAAATTGCAAAATTAACTCAAAACAATTTTATTTTTATGAGGGTATGAGTAAGTATGTGATTTCTCCCCAAAATTGTGCCGATCTTCTTGTGCATTTGGACAGAAAATCAGTGACATTTTTTATTAAAAATGCTCAACAGATTTTCAGCAAAAGTACATAGCGCCTATTGAAAAATTAAACGGCCGATTATCCCTCCAATACTTATTTTTCAGGTAAATGTGGTTTGAAGTTCAACCGTAAAAGTAATCTCAAAGCCCATGAGCGGACCCATAGCAGCACCCGCAGTTTTGCGTGCCGTGTTTGCTCCCTAACCTTTGGAGAGATGCGATCGTTATTATCACACAGGAGACTAGAACATATGAAAAAGACCGAAGAATCTGTCGTTGTCAGTATGGTATGTACCACTGGTTATCCTTGGTTTTTCATTCTACTGTCATGTTGAAGTATCAGTCATCTGGGATATCGATGGCAAAAATGCGAAACCATGTATCTCTGCTTGCAACGGTGCAGACTATCTGTCATACTTGATTTTGCTCCGGAAAATTAGTCAACGTATTATCCTGAAAATTTTTTTGATTTTTCTTCTTGGTTAGGAGAATATTCTTCATAGATTTCAAGCCATTTGGTTGTCCTATTTCTCTTAGAAAAACTAAAAAAAACCAAAACAAGATAGACATTTTGAAAAACTCCGCAATGAAGCTTGGTGGTTCGACACTTGGGCCATCGACATTTTTAATCATGAATGAAAATAAATTGAGCCGTCAAGAATGAGCAGAACAATTTGAACGGGTAATCAAGCTTGCTAGTCACACCTAAAATTCCTATCAGCATTCATGATGGAGCTATCCGATCAGATAAGGCAGTAATGTAAGAGACAGAGTGAAAAGTCAGTGAAAACCTGGAGATGTTAGGAAATTTTGCCTGACCCTGAAAAGTCTGGAAATATTGCTGCAGAGCTTTGATATCTTTTTTCCGGACAAAAAATTTCAATATTCTCTACCCCCACACAATCTATTGACAAAACTAAAAACTTTTGCCCTCTAGTTCTCAAGTGTAAAATTCAATCAATTCCAAGAGCCTTGGTTCTGTTTTTTTGAAAAGGATGTTCATGAGATATTATATCCAAAAAAAGAAAGAAAAAGGACGAAAAACCAACCACACGATTAACATTGAAAAATTTTGAGTATTTCATGTTTCAAAACCCTAAAAAATAATTAAGAAATCAGATGATTTTGAAACTTAAGAAAACCTGTCACCCTTGAGAATTATTATTAAGAAAATCAGCATCGCTTTGTGAACAGTATGAATCATATCCAATCTTTTATTTTAGGCGAAACTTCAATAGTAAAAGTAATACTTCCTTTGTGAATAGCAACAAGATAAATATATTTTTAGGTCTTGACGGTATTAATTTTATTTTATCTTATTTTATTTATTTATTATTATTTTTTTTTTTACTGACATGATTACAAAATTGTTAAAAATAGTGAATTTAGAGTTTTCACCAAATCTTTTAATTTTTCCAGGAGCATTGTTGTATGATTTGTGACACATACTTTGAAAATGCTGACTCACTAAGTCAACACATGAAAACTCACAAGCAGAAAGAAAACAAACAGGCCCAGTGCAAAATATGCAGACAAGTGGTTAACACAAAAGCCCTGAAATACCATGAAATGTCAAAACACTCAAATAAAAGGCCTTTTCAATGTTCATATTGCTCAGAAGAATCCAAAGAAGTCGGATTCATGTCATTTGGTCTGCTTAAAAACCATGAGAGACTTCACACAGGACAGCGACCTTTTAAGTAAGTAAACTAAAACTCGTTGATCTCATATTTGCCACCAGTAGCATTCAATTTGTTAGGTAACAAGCATGGATGCATGAAGTATCATTCGACTGATACTTCGAAAATTCAGCTTGGCAACGAAAATTGGTGAGTTTTAGAGTGTTTTGTTGATTCAATTATATATAACGTTTCAATCCAAGAGAAACTTCGAGTTTTTATCAGCATATGTAAAAAATCTTCAGTCACTACGTGTCCTACCTCGTAAGTCGGTTTGCGGAGAGAATGGTGCAAAATAAAGTAAGTGAAAAATAAACAAGCTTAAAGTAAAATAAAATTACGGGCTGTATTCAGGATGCGATCCTAGGACCTCCCGTCTGCGAGGCGAGCGCGCTACCGTTTGGACATGCGGTACTGATAAGGATGGAGAGCCTCTGTCACCTACGTTTACCTTGTGTCGCTAGCGCACGCGTTTTTCTGCATCTTTAGCCCTTTTTTTGAGGGCTTTCCTGACCCCATTCGAAAAAACGAAAAAATACGGCATCCCTAAAATCATCTCTAGTATCTTCATGCGAAATTTCAACTCGAAATTCTGGTTACACTTGGGAAGCTCCCCTTGTGAGCCGGAATTTGTAGTTCTGAATTGCATGATGTAGTCCACTTCGTTTATCTCTCTTATTTTTGTTTTTTCTCATTCTGAGGGAAAAATTTGCCTTAAGTGCCACCCAACAGGAGAAGTGCTGAAGCACCACCCCATGAAGGGTGTCCCATCAAGTATTGGTATGGCAGTCATAGTTGGTAAAAAGAATAGTGGGAAAAATACACTTCAAAATTCCTCTGCTTATTTAATTATAGGACCTGTGAAAACTGTAGGACCTGTTTTGTCTTGTCTAATGGGTAGTGAAAGAAGTAACAATAAATTCTCATTTTCAGGTGTGACTCTTGTGAAAAATCATTTCGTAGTCGGAAAAGTCTTCGTCAGCACAAGTTGAAACACTCAAACCTTCGAAATTACGAATGCAACTTTTGTACCAAACGGTTCAAAACCAAGGGTACCCTTAAAGTTCACTTGAAAATCCACACAGGAGAGAAACCCTATGTATGTGACCTGTGCGGTCACTCGTTTATCCAAAAAAGTGATATGATGAAGCATCAAAGGAGGCATTCAAACCATAACTTAGATGGCAAGGTAGAACTCGAACCTACCACTTCCTATCTACTCTCCAAAGAACACAATCCTGCAGTCAAAACAGTCGATGTTGCTGCTGTGGTATTGCCAGAGCATGTTCAAAAGATGCTGAATTTGACTAACACTTCAATATTTCCGGGTAACTTCATTTTAGCAGACCAGCATTTTACAGGTCATTTTCCGGCTGAGTCCAACGTCATCAATTCTCAACAGAATGAAATCAAGATGAACAACAGTAGTGAAGGTAGGCTCGTGACCAGTGCAGATGGTCAAGATGGCCCTTGCATCAGAGAAAATTTCAACGGTAATGCATTGAGTTCTCTCACTGCACCGTCGCTAATGACAGATGATAGTGATATTGTAATTACGAACTTATCCCTCAGTCTTTCGGGATCTTTAAATTCTAGCAGTGAAGCACCAAGCTGATCGGTGTGTGGCTTGTAACAATCTGCTTGGAGACAAGGACACGGAAAATTTTCCAGAAATGATAGATTGCACCTGAGCATCCCGTATGCGTGGATGGTGCAAATCAGAGGATGCTTATTTTTGTAAGTTATTTTTTGCAGACAGTAATTGTGTTTCAAAGTTTCATGAATTATTCATGAAATTAAAGTTTCGACATTTCTGCTGTTGTGGCCCCTGTCAACCAAAGCATCGATCCCGGTTGCTGTGGTGTTCCCAGTTATGTTCCTCTTAATCTGCCCTTCATCACCCTTGGGTGTGAAATTGTGTTGGGGAACTTACGATGTTGCGGGGTATCGCGTGGCGGGGGTGGAGGAAGCTTTTTAAAGAATTTTGTCATTACATTACACCCAAGTAGTGGCTGTGAAATCCCAGGGCCAATGAGGCTTCCTGTGGGTGGGGGGTGGCCCACTTTGAGGCTGGCGCAGTTCACTTATCAGAGCAATCAGTTCTAAAATTCTAAGTATAGTTTAAGTGAATATTCTCCGCTAAGATTACAGACACACTTTTCGCTGTCACATTCACTGAATCAACGATTACGAGGATCTGACCGTGTCGACCTCCCGATTCAAAATATCATCAATATATATATACGCACCATCCTTGTTGTTCATCCATTATTCTGGATGGTGTATTGGAATTGTGTTGTTCTTATATTTTTGATTGCGAAGATTGGTGGTCGAAAACAAAAGGTGTAGGTTCAGATCGAGCTTCAATGTTTCCTATATTATCAGCAATGTTCTACACTGAAGGAGGAGTAGAATCACCTATGTTATTAATTAAAATTGCGAGAGGAATTTTCATCATCTGAGTCCTCATCACTAATGTCAGCTGTTCCATTTCGACATGTCCCTCATTGCTCTCAATTTGTGTCACTATTTCCGCGATTTGAGAGTCACTCAACACGTTAGTCTTAGTAAAATCGATGAAGCGTCAAGGCACGAATTCACTGTAGAACTTTCAACGAGATTTTTTATGTACTAAGCACAATTGAATGCAAAATATCACGAGGTAAACATTGGCACATACGCGAAATGGCTGTCTGTTCTCACTAACCTCTAACCGGTATTCCCCATACTTTTCATATGTTATTTGTAAAGGCAGATTTTGGCGTACTCCGTACTCAATCGAAATTGGCCTTAATTTGTAGTTCATATCCTCCTGGATGGATATCACTCATCACAGATAACATGGAGCTCATTGTGGCACTAGAGCGTAAAAACTAAGTCACTATCCGAAAACAAGAATACTCGGGCGTGATAATGAAAGGGTTAACTCCGAAAGGAATTATGTCGTATGAATTTGTCAGCCGGCGTCTCTTTGTGTAAATGACTTCGTAATTTTCTGTTAAGGTTAAGAAACTACATTCTAGCCGGGGTACGTGCTATTTTGTCCGGAATATGACCAGCTAAGGGGTCGGCTGATTCTAGGACGGCTTTTTCAGGGAATCAAAGTTCACAGTTTTGCAAGCTCCATGGATTAGAGTGAACCCTCTTACTTTGCAAACCGTAGTAACATCATTTGGGTCACCACCGATGGCAACTTTATATGCATAACTTTTCGGGCCGCACCGACTAATTCCGTTGTGTATGACCCCTCTCCGTAACTTAAGCATTCGTCGGTTAACCCGCCGAGTCAATCATTCGTAGGTAAAGGCTTAATATTTGCAGGGCAGCGGTATATTATTGTGTCCGTAGCTACGTGATATGCCGTGGTCTGAACATCTATCAATTCATATAGTTTTATTCCAGCTTGGGCAGTCATAAGCGCTGCCAAGATTGCGTTGGTTATCATTTTTTTTTTTTAAATCTCTTGTAATTTTCCTCCAAAATTAGGCGATTTTATCCTCGGATCGGCGAAACACTCCGGCCCACTCTAAAGGCCCCTCCGGGGAATATGACGGAATCCAATCGCGTCATTATTCCCAAGAAATATTCGGCCTCCTCCTGCTGGTTCTCGACAACCGCCTTTGCAGCTCCCCTCGCGTTTTTTAATAGGAATAATGGCACCATTAGCAGCCAATGGATTCATCAAAATAACACCATTTAAAAATACTTGGAAACTTTGCCCGTCAAGTGCAGGATTTGTCACTTCGATCGCTCACAATTCGTGACTCAACAAACCTATTGCGCTGCCCCAGCTTACCACGGAAAGCGCTCAGCAAAATTTTACTCACAGACCTACGTGAAGGATTAGAATTTATTTTACTCTAGTAAAGTTTTATATTCTCTACCCCCTTGTAATCATCGAGGTAATTTTGTTATCAGTTTCAGTCTGGCACCAAGATGGCCATACTCCAGGAACTAATGGTAACGCTAGAAGATGAGACCAACGAAAACGATAACTCGCGTCGGAAAAACTGGTTTTAAAAGGAAAATAAAGGGACAGAATTTTAAAAAAAAAATAGGCCTACCTTACCAATTAAAAAAAAATGCAAATCAGGGCGAAAATTAATTACAACGTCAACCAAGAGAAGACGCTCAAACCAAACCTCCAGTTTATAAGTTTAAATCGCTCGTATAGCTTTCGTTGCTAATTCCAAGTTGCGGAAATGACGGTTAATATCACTCGCTTTCCGGGAACTTTTTAGTAGCCCATAAAGTAAGCCACACTGATCGTCACTTCGTCAAAAAAAATTTGACCATCGAACTATTCAATCGAACCGATAACGGTACGAATTTTGAGTGATTACACTGGCCCGTTCTCTTTTATAACGCCACTTCAATTAGTACTCACTCAGGTCACTCCCAACTGTCTGATTCAGTACGGAAGTTTCCCGTCGACCGCAACCAAAATTTTTGCTGTGATAACAATTGAGCAGATCACTGCGAAACTTACGACCTGTACGCAATTTGCATCTGATATCGGAGTTAAGGCGCTGCCTTGAGGAATTAATTTACAGCTGAACCTTTCTGTGCCCATTACCTTGGTTGCTGCTTTGGAACATTTCATCGGCGGGGGGTGAATGGATCAAACTCGTCCCAGTCCGAGACGTGGCGGTTCCACAGGGGCTCCGGAGGGGGGTGCCCGGGTCTTTTTCGCAGACTAGTCCAGGCAAGTTAGAGGTTTGCCCTACAATCAATGGAGATTTTGTACTGACACATTTTCCTTATGTATTTTGGGTCGCTGAATCCGAATCTGGATTTTGCGAACAAAAATTTTGCCCGGAACGTTGCCAAATTTACGAAAAACCGAAAAAAAACCGACTTTGACTCCGTTTTTTGGAAATATCTCGGGTTTTTTTTCAATTTTTTCATGAAACGAGTTATTTTATAAAATATAGCTGATAAAATTCCCTACATATTGAAAAAAAAAAAGTTACTTTCATGAATTTTTGACCCTTTTATAGCGTTGCAAAATTTCGGTAAAAATTCAGGAATTTCGTTTTTTTTCGGTTTTTCGTAAAAAAAATGCTTAAAACGTCATTTTAGAGGCCAACAATATCTGTCCAAACGAAAGTAGACACAAAATGCTACAAAATAGGCTCTACTCCTTTTCCCTAGCGCGAAGTGCAACGTTGCCAAGCGGCGTCCGAAAATGCTGTCTGACGCGTCAAATCGGCGGTGCGGCAACGTCGCATTTCGCGCCACCCCTCCCCCCCTATTCATCGAGATTAGTCTCTTTTCTCGATTTAAGGCCTATTTCATCAATTATTTATCATTATTCATTTTATATTGATTATATTGAATTTTCCGGTGTTGTCAAATGTCACAGACTTAGTAATCACTTTACCGCATTTGGGCCATTAGAAACCATATTAAAGGCGCGGAAACGCTGTTACTAATATCTATAAAATTTGACATAATTTAATTAAATAAACTTAATAGTGTATTGTTAGGTTAGGTGGTGCTTATGATTCATATCCATGCGTAATCTCAATTTAAAAAAAAAACGCAATAGTTAAACTGTACCTGGCTTTCTATTGTTACAATTATTATTTATGTTCTATTTTACGTAACAACAAATAACACAAAAAAACAAGTAAGTAACAGAACCTATTTACATTATGACCATTTCTCATTCAAGTCGTGGCTTTTTTGAACGCGTTGATGGTCCAGGTTGGTCAATGTCTTCACTATCAAGGGTCAATGACCCCGGTTCACCGGCCCGTTTTTCACCCTCAGATTCCGAAATTGATACTGCGTCACTTTCTTCCTCAAAATCGGACGAAAGTCCGTAGTCCACGGCTTGATCTTGAACTTCCTCCGGGTCGTCAACGTTCTCTTCATCCAAAATAGCATCTACGGGCCTGTTGGTACATGCATTATCAGTAAAACAACTGGAGCAAATGATAGTGCAGGAAAGGCCACTTTTTCTGCAGCTGCAACTCGCGCGGCAGCCCTTCTTGCACTTGCATGAAATCTGATTTAGAATGGCATCAGGTGCAGGTTTTTGCGTCGAAGTCACCGGAACTAGCCCATTTTTGCTTATTTCCCAGCCCCACTCTGTTGGATTCTTATCAACGCCTAACCAACTTTGAACTTGGTAGTAAGTTCGCAGGGAATGTTGTTTAGCTGCTTCTTCGGTAGGCGGCAACGATGCCAAAGTGTGCTTATTTTTAAATGCTGTTTTTACGAAACATTTGTACCTATGAACATTCAGCGTCGTGGTTTCAGGTGTTTTACAGCCGTACAAGCACAGGAGAAACTTTTGACCCGCATCAGCAATTTCAGCGGCAGTTGAATTCGGTTTTTGAAAAACTTCAACACAAGGTAAAAGTTCCGGGTTATTTTTGAGCGTCTTTATGATTTTTGCTTTCCCTTGATTATACAGGTAGGAAGTTGTATCGCATCCGCTAAATGCGTGTAGGAATAACATGTTGTTAGCAACGACTTCGTCACCAAGACTGCCTCTGTTGTAAATTTTTTGGATGGTCTTCTTCCTACCGGGCTTCAAAAGGAAAACATTACCCATGTTCTTGGAGAGTGATGTTAAAATAACCACGAGATCAACGTCTTCGCCAACTATGATGGATGATGCAAAATTCGGTGCCGCCTCGATTGCTTTTCGAACTATTAAAGTGTCTGCGTCCTCTTTAGCTTGGAATACTTGGATATTTTCGGAAACGAAATGACGCGTCAGTATACCGATTAGGCGATTCTTGTTTTTGCTGTTTCCGAGGAATTTTTCCTGCGCAACGGGAGGCGTCATGTCTGCATCGAAAATGATGTTCACGGATGAATTTTTTTTCTCTCTTCTCGATCTTTCGGTGAACTTAGTACTTTGATCTGTAACATTTTCGGGGTAACCGTCAAAAACTACCGTGACACTCGACCCGTAATGGGATTTAACGTACGTAACGTAACTTACACAAATGTCACGAAAAGTGCCATTTCGTGGCCAAATCACGCGGTGCAACAAAAAACCACCGTCAATCGTGTAAATAACGGAGCTTTTATCAATGTCATCGGTTACTGGTTTGTACTGGTTGTAGAGTAAAGCTTTACTGCCTTTCCTCATTCCATCGTCCTTAAACAAGGAAAGAGGAAAAGGAGAAAGTTCAAAGCTTAAAAAATCTTCGAGCTCCTCGTCCGATTTCTTAGCAATGCAAATGCGTTGGAAAATCATGAGCGGCTCGACGGGAATGACGTCATCTTCTATAACAAGGGCGGATTTCAGGCAACTTAATGGTTTGCACCTGTCTTTTCGCAGGAATTTGATGGAGCCAAAATTTCCGCCCACAAGTTTTTTCAGTCCCGCCACCCCTAGTTTTTTGGCTTCATAGCAGTTGATACTGTCATCGGCTATCATGCCTGAATTGATGGAAGTAAGTTCTTTGTCATGGCGGAAAGGATTATGATGTTCAAACCAATCAAACATTTTCTTGGCATCTTTGTCGTCACGAGAGATTCGGGATGATCGCATTTGCACATGTTGCTCTGAAGTTTCAAAGGTTACGCCGCAAAAATCTTCGACACCATCGCAGACATTATGCAGTGACGTCATACCCAGGATCCACGTGGCAAGAACACTATCTTTAACGCCCCTTCCGTGTGTGAGCCCCCCTGAAACTTTCATTGTCTTCATTAATGACTGCTCTATAATCATATCAGACCAGGTTCCACTCCAGAATTTTGAAGTGCGCCTGATCGTAAAATAGCCAGCGGTTGTAAAAAGTTTGAACTCTGCGGGTGTCATCTTTTTCTCCAAATTTTTCATTTGTTGCAGGTATAAATGGCCAGATTTTGTGTACAGAAAATGCCCACTAGCAAAAAAATATGGCATCATGCGCTCAATTGTATCAAGGTGAAGTGCCCAGTTGCCACATCTCTCGGCTGTTATGAATTTCAGTAGAAGAGACACCATATCAAAATACTGAGCCCAAAGTTTCGCTGTTTTGCCGCGTTGCAAAATGTCTAAAAATTTCCCCTCAAATTTTTGAGAGAGTTCAATACAGGATTTCTCATTTTCTGAGTCCAGTATTATTGAGCGATCTAAGTTGAATATAAGTATTTCTAAGTCTGCAACGGCGTCTGATGAAAGTTCAATATTTTTAAAAATAAGTTTAGCTAGTGACAGGTAAGCCAACGTGTGTGGCTCTTAAAGCTCTGGCATAAGCGTGCCCTCCCATCATTTTTTCTATGGAATTGACAGCGTTTAGCAGTTTTTTTCAATCATAAAAATCGTCAAATCAACGGTATAACGGTGAATACCATCACTGGTTGATGAAATAGGCCTTAAATCGAGAAAAGAGACTAATCTCGATGAATGGGGGGGGAGGGGTGGCGCGAAATGCGACGTTGCCGCACCGCCGATTTGACGCGTCAGACATAGCATTTTCGGACGCCGCTTGGCAACGTTGCACTTCGCGCTAGGGAAAAGGAGTAGAGCCTATTTTGTAGCATTTTGTGTCTACTTTCGTTTGGACACATATTGTTGGCCTCTAAAATGACGTTTTAAGCATTTTTTTTACGAAAACCGAAAAAAAAAAACGAAATTCCTGAATTTTTACCGAAATTTTGCAACGCTATAAAAGGGTCAAAAAATTCATGAAAGTAACTTCTTTTTTTTTCAATATGTAGGGGAATTTTATCAGCTATATTTTACAAAATAACTCGTTTAATGAAAAAATTGAAAAAAACCCGAGATATTTCCAAAAAACGGAGTCAAAGTCGGTTTTTTTCGGTTTTTCGTAAATTTGGCAACGTTCCGGGCAAAATTTTTGTTCGCAAAATCCAGATTCGGATTCAGCGACCCAAAATACATAAGGAACAAGTGTCAGTACAATATCTCCATTGATTGTAGGGCAAACCCTATTTTACGTCTAACTTGCCTGGACTATTCTCCTCAATTTGTCGTTTCAGTGGTGGAGATGTCGATTAAAAATATTGCTAGTACTAGCACTGAAGTAATAGAACCAATTATAAGGTGGATCTCTTAAAAACCGTTAATTAAGCGCTGGTAATCGACTTAACTAAGGACAGCCCCTCATTGCGATTCCAAGCTCGAGGATCGTATTCGATATATCGCTGAGATAGTATCGATACCGATTGGTTCAACATTCAACTATCGCCTCCAAAGTCAATCGAGTAATCGGTGGGAACAGGTTTTCGTGATTGATTTTTGATTCTTATGAATACTTCATAGCAATGAAAAGTGAAATTGAGGACTTTTCGGGAAAAAGGCGTTATGGGACTTGCAATGCTGCTAAGAATGTGAAAATTTTTGAAAATTGCATTTTTGCATTTGAATTTTTTAGATGAAATTCATTCCTAGTTGACTCACTTCCTTACAAAAGTTATAGGAAAAACTCGGAGCAAATTCAGGGAAAAAATTTATGGCAGAACTGTTGGATAAGCTACGTACAACTACTTTTTTTTTTCTTCTAACAACGTTACACAATCTTCGCAGCATTGGAAGTCTCTACGCCCTTTTACCGAAACAATGGACCACTAGACAAGGTACGAATTTAAGCAATCTGATACGTGTTTTTAACCAGAATTTCACGTAGAACACGATTCACACTACGAAAATTACCGAAATCAACTTCTAACGAAGATATTAACGTTTTTATTTCGCACTGATTACGAGGAATTTGAACTGCCCGCTCGCAAGAAACTCAAAGCTCTACGTGAGTCAAATCGCGCACTACAACGGTTTCAGCAAGCTTCTCAATCGAGCAATGTTCATTTTCCACCATGTGTTGTTCAAAACTATTGGTAATTTGCTATAGCTGAGCCAAAGTGTCAAGATTGAAGTTGAAGATTTTTACATCGCAGAGACTGTCATGATAAACATTTAGCGCGCGATGTGAATCACGTAGAGCATTGAGTTTTCTTGAGCGGGTGGTTTGAATTCACGCATCAAGAATCATTAAATATCTCCGTCAGGAGTTGATTTGGTAATTTTCGTTGTGCGTATCGTGTTCTACGTGAAATTTTTGGTTGAGAAACATGTATCAGAATGCTAAAATTCGTACCTTGTCTAGTGGTCCATTACTCGATTGTCAGGAATTTCCTCTTTTCCACCTTTTCTGATTTTTTTTTTTTTTTTTACCTAAATCTTAAAATTTTTGTTTGAGACCACCATGTCGAATACGACCCATTCGGTTAATCAGCAAAGCGAGGCAGAGCATCGCTTAAATCTCGAGCTATCCCGACCAAATCAATAGATTCCGA